>NC_050598.1:33341551-33361551 GCF_013368585.1 Megalops cyprinoides | reverse complement strand
AGGAGTAAAAGATCTGAACTGAAATGTCACCTGAAATTCACTCGACAGAGCAGACCTTGCACAGACTCTACAGGGATGTTTCCCAGTGGGGAAAGATCTTACTACCAAACAGAACCAGACCAAAGAGCTTCTCAACACGAACAAAAACAGATCGGAACTAATCAAACCAAACCTGAGAAACCAAACCTGAGACACCCATAATAACCCTGCCCCAAGCCCCTAACCAGCTCAACTACACGCCCCACCCTGACACTAACCCCCAACTCACTCACGTCTCAGATCTGCTGACATGCTTATGATGCAGCTGTTTATCAGCTGTGAAAACTCACCATGTCTGAGGAGAACAGTAAAGCTTCAGCTATTAAAAGTACAACAGGTCACAGTGTGAACACCATAAAAGCCAGAGAACAGCACACCAAAATCAAAAATTTCTGTTCTGAAGAAACCTTTACCAGGACAAATCACAAGCTTTGTATGAGACAGAACAGTGAACAGTCCTGTTACCCCTGTAAAAACAGGTACAAATATGGCAAAAAAGTGGAATTGATTTATTTAAAAATGATTTATGGCATGAATCTGACATTTTGCCTATGTTTGAATCTCCACATTGTTGGTATGTGCCAACTTTCCTGAAAATGTAACACGGTCATGCCAAATTCAGCTTCTCCACGCAGTGCCCATCCAGTTACGGTGCCGATTGGGCCTCAGTGTGATACGCCTGCCACAGGATCCTGCTGCCTAACACGCACCTGGCAATTCCAAAATGGGCCATATGAGGGGAAAAAAACATTACAAATATGAAAATATGAATATGAAAAGGAAATACAGAAGCTGATACCTTCAGTTAGCCAGAACAGGTCCCTCTAAAATGCATCTGAGGCAAACAGCCAAAGACAGAAGATTAAAGAAAGTGATCGTGACGAGTGAAAGGACACTCAAGGACACAGAGAAGGCAGGTATACGTCTGCTGTGCCTTCAGGGATACACGCCGTTTCTTTACCTTTTAGGATATTAAAATGTATATGTAACTATATGTGTGTGGGGGGGCACTGGAGTTGTAACATTAAAGGATCAGACTCAGTGCATGTGTATCAGAGATAAGCTAACTGCCTTATCACAAAGTGCAAAGCCATGTCTCACTTTCAGAGCTAAAAGTGACACTCGCTTCACTGAGCCGTGATGAAACCACACCCACCACACACCCAGCCAGTGTCCCCCAGCCTGGGAATTCTGGGATATTCACCTGAGAAGTGGCCGGGACTCAAACTGCCTCTGACTGCCTCAGAGTCACATTCAGGTAACAGCTGCCAATCAAATACTGCACTCCACAGTGGCAAACACAGGATGTTTCTTCCGGAAAAATCTGCACATGCAGAAAAACCCAATTTCCTTCTTACCCTCATTTGTGATGAATTGTAGTGGTTTTTAAATTTGTGCTCATGTATGTAGCTTTAATTAGCATAAGTAAACACCCCAACAATCCCATATAAGGACATTCTGACTTCTGAGTCACAGGTATAGCTGAAATGTTGTCTAAAGGGAAAAATGCAAAACAGCTCTGCCAGGGGGGATGCAGGATAATAATCATATTTCCTGGTGTGAGCGGTGGAGTGCCTGGGACATCCGCAAATCATTGGTCCAAATAAACATGACTTTAAAGGATTCCAATATCTAATAACATAATTTAGAAAAAACGAAGTTTTCCTTATGTTGCCTGATCTAAGAATTTGTATCCTACACAGAGTACAGATCTCAGTCAGTCGTGAAGAGGTGCAGAATTACCTGTAATTCATATCATTACCGAAAGGCTGTCAGCTATATCTGAGAGTGCAATGGCTGGAGCATCCCCAGCTAAGGCCTCCTCACTGCTGTTCATGTGTTAGTGACCGAACTCCACGTCTCACCACATATCGGGACACAGCAGGCCAGCACGGTCTCACACACCAGGACAGGTGTGTACACAGGGTGCTGCCTGCTGTGACAAAAAACATCCACCACCCTTTCAGCACAGCGCGCCCCATCACTGACCTCCTGCGCGTTTATACAACTTTATACAGTTTATATATTTATATAGTCTTCTGTGGTGCACTGTAATCTGCACCTAACCCCTCTCACCTACAGTACAGACACTTTCACCATTACAGTTGGGCAGATAGGTTCACTGTAAGTCAACAGAGTTACCTGGAATATGTATTAATTTATTGAAAAATTAATTGAGTGTTTATGCATTTCAAGTGCTAAAGTATTTTAGTTTTACGAATTACAATTTTATCGGACTGGCAACAAACTGTCTTGCTCAGACGTGTACTTGAGTCGTGAAATTCGCTCGGTTGTACGTTAGGACAAAATCCAATTATCAACAAGATGATAAAGTCCAAATGCTCGTCAGATTGATCATAAACCTCGCACAAAATCGTTGGTTGGCATTAAGAGTGAATCTGGCCCAAGGACTGCAAATTGCTGGATATTCCAACAAACGCACAATTTCACAGGCTGTGAGAGAAATCGCGAAGGCCTCGGGGCAAGTGAATACGTGGCCTTTCTTGCACACAGCTGTTGCCTTAATGATACTTTAAAGAGCAGTAAGAGATGTCTGGCTCCGTGAAGCAGCGCACTGACACCGGCACAGCCGGGCCCCCCGCCGCACACAGGCCGACCGCTTCACCACACACCGCCAAGGGAAACCGCCTATCAGGAGTGCAGTTTCACATGGCAGCTGTGTGCTATGCGCCGGACTCCTAAAGTTACATTTTGTCTGGAATATCATATTTCTTTATTGCCAGCCAAGAGGTTAAATTTCGGCATATCGTTATCTCCAATTCCCGATTCCTTTGTTGACAAAGATCCCCTTGTGGCTCCGGTCGAAATGACGACACTGCATTGCATGTTGTAAATGACGTCACATGGCATCGACTTCTATGGAAATTACAAGAATTTTTGTATTGCAATTAAACTGAAAAGAGCTAGATGTGTCTGAAAGCCGTTCACGGGTTGAGCTGCCTCGTGTCAGCTGCTGTTTTGGATTAATCGTCTTTTAAACACATATTGTATCACAAATTAGTCTATGTGGAGATTATAATGCAGTGTGAGCATACATTTAAATTAAGGAAATTGTGTGTATGCCACTCGGATGCACTAGAGCCATAAATCGTCCTTCATGGTTCCGTACACTACAGAGCCTCTCTCTTTAAGGCCACAGCCAGGCCCCCTGGTCGCTTCTCGTTATCAAAACATGTATGCCAATCCCTCGCCCAGCAAATCCCCTTTCACCACGGGAGCGAAAGCTCCGCCAAGTCATGTTAACCCAGAGTCCGGTCACACCGTGGGAATCTCAGACCCAGTTCCCACACACAAAACGCCACAGACACGCAGTCTGACGGCAGTATTGGAACAGCGTTTTTCACTAAACTGACAAAATGTGCTTTCAGCCCTCAACGTGCCCCGACAGCGAGGTTCGGTAAGCGGAACCGGCAGCGCCCGTGTGGCTGTGCGACCACAAATCAATAAAACGCAAATCGGCGGGAGTCGCCTGCAACATGCGGACAACCCGCCGGCTGCTCTGCAAGAGTTCTGCTGCAAGGACGTTTCAGAAAGTAAATAAGCAGGCAGCTGCAACAGTTAACAATAGTCTGTTGACACACAACTACAGACTTGTTGAAAAGCAAAACTTCCTGATTGCTGAAAACTACAGGAGAGCCAGCTCTGCTGAACCTCCAGAAACTAGTAAAACTTCCACCCCTTCAGGGGATCATGGGCCTGGTTGTTCTTAGCGAAGTCCCAAAAACACGTCAAAAGTGATGCATTTGAATATGGGTATTACACACCAAGAGACACAGCTCCGAAGCGATCCACATGATCCGTACGGAGCACCACGCTGCCCACTCAGATCAGAAACTTTAACTACATGTTGTGAGCAAACACACGTACAGCAAACATTGAAGACAATTTAAACAATATTATAAATACGTACGAATTTCTTTTTCCCGTCTCCTTCGTCTAGACTCTTCTTGGACTTTTTCTCCTTCCCAGGTTTGGACATCCCGGCGGAGTTGGCGGACTGGGGATCCATTCTCCGGCTGTAATCCCGCTCAGAGACGGCACCGAACACTGCGGCAGAGGGAGAACACACCGAGGGGCTCCACGTCTCTCCAAGAGGCTGAAAAAGTCGCAAACTGGGTTTCTTCTTTAATTCCTTTCCGGGGCGAAAGCAGCAGACTGACACCCGAGGCCTGGGTTCAGGCTGCCGGGCTGGATTGTACTCTGGTCCCCTTCCCCCGGCGCTCCGATTGAAAAAAGGAGGGAAATTCAAAAATGACCTCTAAATAAAGGAAAAGTTTTCTCGGCTGCACCTTCTGTGGTTTCTCTTCACTTATAGCGAATTCGGACGGTTCATTTCCACTTGTTGCGCTAAAATCTCCACGCCGTGTTATCTCGGCAGTAGGCTACTGCGCGTAAGTTTGATGACTCTCCAAACACGCAGTGGAACTGATTGTGAAAGAGCTCTCAGTCGCTATTATGCCAACAAGTTGATTGTTTTGCTGTTCGCTTTGTCCATAGCCAGATACCCCCCTCTTATTTTCATAACTACGATCCCCTTAAGTTAGTTTCCATAGTTGTTGCGGATCTTCTCCGAGTCGCTGTTTACAGGTCTGGAGAGCGGCTTCCTGTGTCGGGCAGGTTGGAGCGGCGAGGGAGGGACCAAACTCCGCACCTGAGAGCAGGAAGAGCCGCGTCGGGCAGGGCGAAACAGGAAAAGTGCGCTGGCTAGCCGTGCTAACTCTGCTCGTTGCATTAAAGCCTGTTTCAGATAATATTTTCACTGACTGAATATTGACTGAACTTCTTCTAATTCGTGTTTGACGTTCGTTAAAGGTCAAACTACAATAAAGGAAAATAAGCTTGTTAGCCAGCTAATTCAAGTTAAATTCTCAATCACATTTGTTAGCTAGCTAGCTACATACTGGCTTTATATAAGAGGTAAACTTTGGTACTCGTTTTAATATGTGGTCTGGGTTATGAAGGCTATCAGAAAGATCTTGGAGACAATTAATACTGTATCAGTTGCATTTGGGGAAAAAACAAACAAAAAAATGCAGCGCTGTCGAGTTCGAGATGGAATAACAAACTGACAAAGAGCGCCACCGAGTGGCCATTTTACAAACAGCATTGCACCGCTGACACCCAAGCACCGGGGCCTACCCCGCTTAACCACACTGACATATGAAGTCATTTCAATTAATAACTAATTATGCTGTTGTCGTGTGTTTCAAAGAGGACCTCGTGTTTTTTATAGCAATATGCTAGAAAATATTTTACCCACAGTATTCACGACACAGACCAATGGAATGTTCTGTTAGCGAATATAACAAAACAAAATTATCTAAAAAAAGCTTTCACAGGTGGAACGTGGTAGCACAAAATTGATTTAAACAACAGATTGCACTAAATCACTTTGATATTTATTGGTAAAACGCTAACAGCCAGTTTCTTTAGAGTCACATTCGACTGCATCTGCATTTGTTGTTATTTAAGATTGATTTTATTTTTCACTTTGCAGACACCCGTATTGATTTTAACATGTTATCTCCCCATGCAGACGGACACTTCGTGAAGGAGAGGCGGGCTGAAAGTCCGCAGGTGCTGTTGCTTTACCCCGCCGCCCCACGCTACAGCCCTCCCCGGAGTTTATGCCTGGTCGGTGAATGCGTATTCATCGCAACGTGTCTTAATGTTCCTTCGGAATGTGCTGACTAATGGCGACCCAGATTCTCCTGGCTGCGCCCCAGCCGACGCGACTTAGCGTTGTTATCATCTTCATAACGCTCAATGCGATTTCAACAGCTTCCCCCTCCACTCACAACACAAGGATCACAAATCCTGGGAAATATGTTTGCTTCCGAGTCACCGGCTCCGCGGCCCACGTGCCGTATCTCGCCGCGTCAGCTGCGCCTATAGCCGCTGCGGCCGCTCTGCGCCGTCAGAGCCCCAGCTGCCACACGTGTGTGTTTGTAAGATTAGACTCAAAGTTAATGTGCTCAAGAATCTCTCCTCTGGCAAAAAGTGCTTTCACTGCAAGAGGTTATGCTTCTTTAGTATTGCAAATAATTGAATTGCAAAGTGGATTTTACCTGTAAGAATTCAGCACGCTAATTTTCAACAAATGGATCAAAGATAATGCCATGATAGTGTAGCTGATAACTATAATGCACGTCTGAAGTCCTGGAGTTTCTTAGCCAGAGCAGGTAATTTAATTGAAAGTTAATCAATGCACATTATGGTTCGTGTTTTTAATTAACAGAAAATTACTTCCAAATGGTCATTAAATAATTCATTTTTAAAACTCATAAAATGCTGTTTTTCCCTGTCTTGGAGGCTAATGCTTGGGTACTGCTCCTGGATCACATTATGTCAGGAAGTAGAACAATGCAAATTCAGGACATCAGTTTAAACTAAGCACCAGAACTGTGCTGTGTTGATTCAAGGATAACTTGACTATTGATGTGGCATTTTGCTGAGCAAGCACAGGTGTTTGCTACGCATCGGCAGAGGGGGGGCCTTTGAGGATACCCGGCAGAGTGAAGACTGTCCGAATTCCTCTGAGAATAAACGAGTGAGATCCATTTCTCACTCAGAGGGAAAGATGCCTGTGGGCTGGAACTGCAGGTGTGTATTAGGCAGAGGTAATACTCTTGTTGCAGTCTGTCACACTTGACTGGTTCACCAAAGAGGCAGCCATCAAAATTAATGACGCTGAGGCCTGGGGTTCAGGTGGGGGTGCAGCTGGTGACAGCGGCCCTGCGGACGTTACGAAAGGCCCGTGACACAGAGGTGCAGAGGAGGACCAGCCTGCACCCGCACCGAGGCCCGTGCTAATGCACTGCACCCCACAGCCAGACAGTCCAATCAAACACCGCCAGCTCAAAGCCATCAGGGAGAAATGTTAATATGATATAGAGGGTGTTATCAAAAATTCGATTTGATTTCATATCAAGTTGGGGGACATTCAATTACAAAGTTTCCAAAAATGAAGCAGTCTTCTCAGATGTCTCTCAAATCCTCAGGCCCTCTGAGGGAAAGAGCACATTAACAGCGGTCTTTAAACAGGGTGACCATGCGCTTTTACCAAAAAGAAACATCCTGACAGTTCAGAAAAGGGACAAAATGTTCAGGTATGTGAAGCACATAAAAAGCAGACGGAGCAGTGGATTCCACAATAATGTCCCAGACAGCTGATTCTCAGCCACAGCTAGATCTAAAATCAGCTTTTCTCACAGTTCTCTGAAAGTATCTCACTAAGTGAACATTTTTAAGTGCTAAAAGAAGGCGGACAGCAAGACCACCCCAGGTCCATCACCCCAAAAAGCTACTCTGTTTACTCCTCACCCACGAGATTTATCTGTTATGAAATATGAAGACAGTGCAAGTAAATAATATTTTAAAGTACCAGGGAAGAGACTATTTCAGTCATTTAGAATGAGTGCTGGATTAACAGCACCTATCGCTCATCTGTTTTATGTTAGTGGTCGTGCCACAGCAAAGCTGAACCTTTAGATCTCCGAACGCAGAGACCGATAAACACACCTGTGAGATTTAATGATGGTCTCTGGCTCAAAAAACCTGCCCAGGAGCACACATCCGACCGGAAAATGAGACACATACTCGGAACGCAAAGCAAATTCCATAGTTTTGTTTTATGTACAATCGCATAATCACAGAAAATACAGTATATGTTGGACTGCACCTGATACAAAATTAACACATTCCACACACTGAGAAGCACACGCGCCCAGCATCAGCTGATCGGACGCCATGGCATCAGCTTGGTCTCAGTTCACTTGTATGAGCTCCTCGCCTCCCTTAAGGACCTGTCGTAGGGCATAGACGCGAAGAAAGAGTTCTTCAGCTGACAGTTTATATAAAACACGATTATCAGCACCAACAAAAACAAGAGGAGGAAAATAACTATGTAGGTGGCTAAATCCGGTTTGCTGAAGTCCCCCTCGCGCAGCCCCCTGCCCGCGGGTCTCAGCAGCGCCGCTGCGCTCACGGGTCCCTGAGAGATATTTAGGGAAGGTGCGTGCGTCTGGGCCATCAGCTCGAATCCAGAAGCGGCGGTAGAGTTTAGCAGTATTTGTCTCAACATTCTTCGTCCTGACTTGGTCAATATTCAGCTGCAAGAGAAACGCGACCATGTTAACATTGCATTCACATTTAACCAAATATCCAAAAAGATCCAAAGATTTTTCAGTGGCTGTAAGGTGTGATTTCAACAACTCACTGAGACACAGAAAGCCTATAGATAGATAGATAACAGGCTTATATTAATCCCTCCATTGATATCCGACCACCACTTACTGTCAGCGCGATGTGGATGGCTCAGCGCACGTGAGGTCCGGCGCGTGGATCGCGATGTCTGCATTCCTCAGATGCCCGGACTCGCCTCCCTCTCCGCTCCGCAAATGCGCACTCTTTCCTGCAATAAACCCGAATTACCTAAGAGCCCGTCAGCCATCCAAGCAGAGCAGGCTTCCAAACACAGCTCTTTTCCTCTCGATTTCCCACGTTAATGTCCGTCCAAGGGCGACGATTTCCCCAGCAGCGTTCACCGATTGAAAACTTCTGTAAAAACAAATCCGCATCCAAGGGTTTTTTTTCTCTTTTGAAATTAAAACTCGAAACGCTTAAGTTACAAAACACTGCTTCAAAGTTAGTTCTTTCTAAACGTTCCACTCGGGGGAGTTTATGAAAAATGCGCCCTTCCTTCGCCTCGCATTGCAATTAAGAATAAATCCCAGCGGAATTCTTCCACAGGTCTGTGATTCGCGTTAAGAAATGAAAACACCTGTCAGAAATATTTTCATTTGCTACATGAAAGCATTCCTGGCGTTCTTCCAAATGAATTTCAAGAATCATTCCCTCATGCGCAAATCCTCTGTTGAGACCAGGGTGTATGGTGACACGACGGCGCTGTAACAAGTCCATGTCCGTTATTTGTTATGTAGCAAAAAGCGAAGAACGCGACCGCATTCGCCCTGCTCCCATCTGCGCACTCCGTGGCGATTTATGTCCCGGTGAAGTAGATACACCTCCGTCTCGAACGAGGTTTTTTTGCTTTGGTTGTTGCCTGTTGAAGAAATGGATGTGATTCAGATCCTCGGAGAAAAAGGCGACTCGACATGCACCAGGTTGCAGCTACGCTGGCGCAGAGAACAGGAGCGGAGCCGGAGAGTCATCCAGCACAGACGTGTGAAAACATGTGACGCTTCTTTCGCGGCAGCTGTTCATTTGAAACGAGGTGACTGGAACAGTTTCAGGGCAGTGCAAAATGTCTCGGGGGTGTCGAGGGAGGTGAAAACCGCCAGGAAACACAGCGCCGTGAGACCGACACTTTAAAGGAAATATTTAGTCTTCGATTACAGCAACTGGCAAGCACAGACAAATAAATGCCCACATTCTCTCTCTCTCTTCCTCTTTCTCTCTGTCTCTTTTTCTCTCCCTCTCTTTCTTTCTCTCCCTCTCTCTCTCTCTCTCTCTCTCTCTCACACACACACACACACACACACACACACAAACACACACCTGGGATAAGAAAAGCACCCACAATGACACCACCTCCCTTTTTTCTGAATGTTTTACGGTTACTATAACATAGCTGACATGCAGGACCAGCTGACGTGTGCAAACAAGCCCAGTTTATATCATTTTTCAAAAGGCCAGATCTGCTGATAAGAGATACTATAGTGCAGAAAGCACACATAGTTCCTGCCCGCCCGCCATCCTGGAGCCATCCTGAGGCAACACATAAATACATACAACATAAAGCCCTGAAATCACTGAAACGCTCTGAGTGACCACGCTGCTGCTGCTGCAACCGCAGTGACACACAGTGCGGCCCATCTTACCCAGCGGAACTCCCCTAACAAACCAAGACCGGATGTTTCTGAAGTGGCAAAATGAATGTCTAACTAGCAGAGCAGTGTCCCTGATACAATCACCCTTTTCTCATTCCCTCTATCCTGCCAAAAGCACAGACTCTTCACACGAGAAGTCACACTTTCCTCAGTGTCATAATAGTCCATGCGTACAACAATGATTGGTTATTTCTCACAAAATATCTGGCTAAATCATATATAAGACCGGAGCTAGACTGTGGCAATTTTGCTGCCGCTGATACAGCTGGAAATAGACAGGTAGGTAAAACTGGCAAAAGTGTACTCCAGTCAGACAGAACGCAGTACAGCTCTGCTGACTTCTTTGTGGTCAGACAAAACATACATCATTGGCTACTGTCTTCTCACTGAGCTACTTCAAGTTCAATTTTATTGTCATGTGTATTAAAAATACAATGAAATACTTGTACTCTGACTCTCTACCTAAACATGAAGCCCACACCATCACAAAACCAACATGGAAGGACACTACAGACCTACATAGACTATGTACACCACGCACACGTATATAATGCATACATTATATACACCATATACAGTACACAATAGCATTACATATTATACAACAACAATGTGCAGTGCTCATGGTTGCGTCAGCTGTTCAGCAACCTGACTGCCTGTGGGAAGAAACTGTTACTGGGACGGGTGGTGCGTGATTTCATGCTCATTGACTGTGGGAAGAAACTGTTACTGGGACGGGTGGTGCGTGATTTGATGCTCATTGACTGTGGGAAGAAACTGTTACTGGGACGGGTGGTGCGTGATTTGATGCTCATTGACTGTGGGAAGAAACTGTTACTGGGACGGGTGGTGCGTGATTTGATGCTCATTGACTGTGGGAAGAAACTGTTACTGGGACGGGTGGTGCGTGATTTGATGCTCCGGTAGCGTGTTTTAGATGGAAGGAGTGAGAACAGAACATGAGCGGGGTGGCTGGTGTCCTTAATGATGTTTTGGGCTTTCCTTTTGCATTGAGTGGTGTAGATGTTATGAAGTTGTGGTAGTTCTGTACCAATGATTTTTGCTGCTGTCTTTACAGTTCTTTGTAGCAGTCTGCAGTCCTGAGCAGTCGGGTTGCCAAACCACACTGTGATACAGCCTGTCAGTACACTCTCTGTGGTACAGCGATAAAAGTTCACGAGAGCTTTGGTACTTATGCCAAAACTCTTGAGACGCCTCAGAAAGTACAGTCTCTGCTGTGCTTTCTTGAGGATGCAACTGGTGTTAAGAGCCCATGTGAGGGTGTCTGAGATGTGTATGCCAAGAAATCTAAAACTATCAACTATTTCAACAGATGACTCATTGATGGAAATAGGAGTGTGATTTCCTCTGATCTTTCTTAAGTCAACAATGATTTCTTTTGTCTGTAAACAGACTGTATGATAGGGGGCTGAGACAGCAGCCCTGGGGCACACTGGTCCTTAGAACTAATGTAGATGAGTGAGTTTTGCCTATTCTCACAGTCTGGGGCCTGCCTGTCAGAAAGTCAAATATTATAGATTACAGATAGAGTTGCCCAGACCAAGACCTCTGAGTTTCAGCACCAGCTTGGATGGTACAGTTGTACCAGAGCTATAATCGATAAACAACATTCTGACACGGGTATATTTCTTTCCAAGGTATACTAAAGCAGCATGCAGAGCAAGTGAGATAGCGTCATCTACAGATCTATCAGAACAGTAGGCAAACTGTAATGGGTCAAGGGTAGCAGGAATGTTACGTTTTATATATGATATAACCAATATTTCCAGGCACTTGATAATAATAGAGGTTAAAGCAATAGGTCGGTAATCATTAAGGCATGAGACGGGTGTTTTCTTAGGTATAGGCACAATGGTGGTTTCCGGAACCGCACACAATGACAGGGACAGGTTAAAGTAATGACCTGAGATAGCTGAGTGTAGCATGTCTCGAGTACACGGGAGGGGATGCCGTCTGGGCCAGCAGCTTTACGAGCATTAACCCTTTTAAAAGCTTTACTCACATCAGCCTCCGTCACCTGTAGATCGACTACATCGGGAAGGCACCGTCCTGCTGTCACTGGATCCAGGTTGTGAGCTTTGAAGCGGGCATAAAAGTTGTTACGCTCGTCCGGGAGAGAGGCAGAGGTGCTGGTAGCCGCACTGGGCTTAGATCTGTAGCCCGTAACTGCCTGCAGCCCCCTCCATATGCACCGTGTCCCAGCCACTGTAGTTATTCTCCAGTTTGTCCCAATATTGGCCTGCTGTGGACAAAGCTAGTTCAGAGACCTTCAGCCATAATGTTGCTCAATTCAACACTTTGATTTTTGCACTGACAACCTGGCCAAACAAGGCAGGCAGGGAATTCAAGTCCTGTGTAGCCAAATGACTGTAAGATACCGTGCCAACAATCTATAACTAGCTATCCAGCAATAGCTAACATACATATTTGACTATAATGTTGATGGAGCAGAGAATCAGTTTAGTAAAAACCATCTCTGACCTCTGGAGACCTCATTTTTGTACAGTTGTCAATCTGTCCTGGGTGGGTTGTGGGCTGTCCCCCCATGTATGTATTATCCAATCACGCTGTGAATGTCAGTTGGAGGTAGAGCCCAGATTTCCACAACAAGTTTTTACAATTTACCTGGTTTTGAAAGGAATGTATTTTGTGCCAAACGAAGGTTTATTGAAGAGAAACACCCACTGTAACATATCATAATATTTTGAGTAATGTATTGTTCAGCCAAAGAATATATTGGAATATACCAAATAATAAAATATATACCAATAATTTACATAATTTCAACATATTGATTGAGCTCATTATATAGTTTTTGTATGGGCACAATGAAGACGAAAAAACATTACAATCAATCAAGGTAACCAATGTCCTGGAACTTTACAATAGTTCAGCTGAAATGAGCATATAAGTGAAGTTTAACTGTATTTTTCACTCTGCAGTCTGCAATTTAAGGCCAATTCTTACATGCCTGATACCATAATTACCATTCCGTTACCAGCGTACAAGTTTGCTGAATGTAGGAAATGTAGACAGAGATTTTATGTTTGGTGTATGTTTTAAATGTATTTTTCTCATTTGCTGCTGTAGGAATAAGTGAATGATAATGGGACCATCACTCTCCATCACTTCTCATTCAACTCTGGACATTCTTCTGTTTCACCAGAGCCGCTCCATCCCGGGCCTCAGAGCCGCTCCATTCCGGGCCTCAGAGCCGCTCCATCCCGGGCCTCAGAGCCGCTCCATTCCGGGCCTCAGAGCCGCTCCATTCCGGGCCTCAGAGCCGCTCCATCCCGGGCCTCAGAGCCGCTCCATCCCGGGCCTCAGAGCCGCTCCATTCCGGGCCTCAGAGCCGCTCCATTCCGGGCCTCAGAGCCGCTCCATCCCGGGCCTCAGAGCCGCTCCATCCCGGGCCTCAGAGCCGCTCCATCCCGGGCCTCAGAGCCGCTCCATTCCGGGCCTCAGAGCCGCTCCATTCTGGGCCTCAGAATCATTATTCTGCCCCTCTTCACCCCATTTGCTAATGCAGACTGTACTGTGTTAAGCTGGTTTGTTCGCAATTCAGTTTATTCCACTAACATGGTTCCCCATCACCCTCGGTATCAGACTCAGCCTGCATTTGAAACAAGACCCTCAGCTGTTTGAGCCTTTCAGGAGCCATGTTTTAACATTATTATCAAGTTATCATTTCCATTGTTTATGATTTTATTTTATCAGTATAATTTTACAATATTTTACTATATGTAATTAGTATACATATTATGTTACTATGTGTAAAATTGGGAATGTAATATAATGTAATCTATAACTCTTATAAAGAAGTTTAGTTTGCTTCATTAATCAAGGTATACTTGTACTTCCTAACGAATGAGACAAAGAGTGATTAAAAGGCTGACCTCCTGCTTTGTCCTTCCATAAAGCTGCCTTGTTGAGACGCAACGTGGCTGAAAGAACCCAACGGAACGAGGGCACCTACCACCTGCTCAGAAAGACAGTGGGATACTTACTTAATTATGAGTTAGTCACTGTTTGTTATGACATTGATCATCAGTCAAATGTTAGTCCTCAGTTGATCCTGACTGTCCTTTAATCATTTATTTTATTATTACTTACTCTGTGGAAAGCAGTGAAGGTACTGTACTTTCTCAGAGTTGGATCTCAGCATGGTAGCTAATTTATAAGTGTTATGCTATCAGATGAGGACAGACCAGAGACCAGAGAAGGAAAGGAAAAAGATGTACTTGATGAATGAATGTTATGTCTCATCAACAGCTTGAACATAAATGTACACAATATATCTGATAATGAGAGCAATGTAAACTCAGTGGGGAACAGATCATTAAAATGTCTTTAATTCCAACATTTACCAACAAAGGCACCCCAAAATTGATATAACTAAATTTTGAAAAGCACAATGATCATGGAAATGTGGTTTGGGAAATGTTTAATTAAAAAACATAGAAAAGGAATTTCTCCATTCACCCAATTCCTCGAACTGGACCCAAGTCCACACACAATTCCGCTCTGGTATTTTCAGCGATTCAGTCCTTACTCTGCAAGGACCATGCCGCTGCCTACAGGAGCTCCGTCTCAGCTCCGCTCACTCAACCAATGAACAGCGAGACTCTGCTCAACCAATGAACAGCGAGATTGCCTGATACAGACAGCTAACATTACAGATCATAGGTAGACTATGGTAATTTTGTATGTTGCCAAGTATTTTAAAATATTGTCACACGTTAGTATATAATTACCCTATCAATACAGTCAATTAGCAAACGCTCTTATCCAGAGAAACCTACAAAGTGTACCCAGAAGTTAGGCATGCTAATATGGGCAAGTCCCACAATCAAATGCCGGAGTTCACGCAGTGCACCGCTAGTTTCGCTAAAAATGCTTTGTGGCGTTTAACAGTGATTTTTCTGTACTAGTTTTAGCATCACCATCATAAGTGGAAGGCAAAGGAAGAATTTCATTGTACAGGGAACTTGTTTCTTTACTGTGCATATAACAATAAACTTTGAACTTTGATCATCATCATCATCATCATCACTAAACTCAATAACAGCAGTTAGTTAAGTCTTCCCGATGTAAGGGAGGTAACGGGCTCGGTCAATCTGTAGGACTAAGAAATTTTCAATAACTTGTCCTTTTTTCGGATAATTAAAGACTGTGTTATTGTTTTACTAACGTTAGTCTTATCTTACTATGTAATGTAATGTAACTAAAACTTCAGTCTGAAGATTTGGTATGAGTGTGTCCTCATCAGAATAGCTTAGCTAGCAGGTTTGCTTTAATTAGCCACCTAGGCGAGGTACCTACCTGTCACACAGATTTCTGCTGTTAAACCTCCAATATTGTGGAACAGGTATGGTGGTAACCCGTAGCAACAGACTCTCGTCATTCATTGGTTAAACGAGCGGATGTGGGGCGGAGTTTCTGCACATTGAGGACCCTTCCCAGCCAGACGTACAGTAGAGGCTAATGAGCAATGGAGAACCTTCGCATATTGCAAAACACATTCATACTCTAAAGCACTTATCCTCAATAAAATGTTACAATAATACTAGTTCTATAAAATCTATGAACTGTATACCCTACCCTTGCCCGCTGAGAAAGAGAGGTTTCTGAAATCGCAGCGGAGTAGTTTATAATTGCCTGCAAGTGACACTCTCTCCGTGGGTCATTTTTGCCAGAGGCTCAGTCCCCCTCTCCACAAGACTGACCCACTTTCTGCTCCGCCAGTGTCCGAGTCCATCTTTTTACAGGCCTGTCCATTCTTGGCAAACTCCTTTGCATTTGTTAAATTCCAAATCCTCGTCCTGACAACGACGTGACAATAGACTGGACACGATGTCTTTTGTGCGAGCGGGGCAGCCCAAAAGCACTGCACTGCGCCCTGCAGTAACCCCTGACAACCGAATTTTGATGAAGCGAGTGCGGTACGTGTTTGCGCTCGGATGCGGGACGGTGCGGGACCGAGGCGCTGTCACACGCAGAGGAAATCTCTCATTAGCGCACACGGCCTGCCGTCTGTCCGTCTCATGGAAATTGCCAAAAGGTTAGCAGTACCGAGCGAGTTATTTCCTCAGTTCTCTTGTTAGAGACCAACTGAAACACTGAGAAGTTTCGCTTCACTACTTTAAGGGTTTCTAAATTTTAAATGGTCAAACCCGTTGATGCAAATCAAATATATTTATCTTTATAGCTGAATCTGCGCCGAACACTGTGCAGTTCAATAACGTCTTTTTTAAACCAACTTGAACCGTGTCTGCTGCGAGCGTCGGCCGACTGCTGGCTGGGGCTCCATGTATTTTTATCCGTGTGCGCAGACAGGGGCAGCTTTCTGAATCACCGCACCGCGTGTGGCGCTGCGTGAGAGGCTGGGTGTGTTGTTTGGTTTTGTGTAAGGGCCGAGGGAGAAAGGGGATTCTTCTACTCGGGTCCTCGGCACTTTCCTTGCCACAGTCGAGGGTCCTAATCTATATGGAGGCATTTTGTCCTGGCTTTAGGGACGCAATGGGTCCTTCCGTAACCATGCCGTTGCAACGCCTCTCCCGCGACGTTTCGCATTAGATGCGGCGCGGGCGCATTGTTTGCACATAGAGGAAGATTTCACATTTATATTTCCATAGATGCGCTTCATATGGCGTTTATGTGGTTTATATTTACAGGGTGGTGCTGCGGAAAGGATGGCATTGATGGATCAGCCTTTCTCCTGTAACACTAAAGAGGAGGGAGGTTAGTGTGCTGAGAGCTGAGGGCTGGGTAGAGCCGGTGTGGCAGAACTGCGGGTTTCACTCCCAGCGCACGACACTGCAGAGCCGCTGATTAAACTGTCTCAGTAAATATCAGGCTGTACCAATGGATAACAGAGAGGACTATGCCAGCCACCCTGGAAATTCCTAATAATACAATACATTGCATTACAGTCATTTAGCATACACTCTTATCCAGAGGGACATACCCATTTATGCAGCTAGATATTTCACTGAGGCAATTCTGGGTTAAGCACCTTGCCCAAAGGTACGGCTGCAGTGCCCAAGCAGAGAATTGAACCTGTAACCTTTTGCCACACACTGTACCTACCCAGTTTCCTAAAAGACAGTGAGATCTCCCTGCTGCTGGTGCAGGCGTGAGTCAGACACATACCACACCGCTTTGTTTCCAACACACTGCTGGTGCCAGATTACACGCATGGCCTGCCAGAGCTCACCTGATCCTGCAGGTAAACACAGACAGTGTGGCGGCACGTTGCGCTCGTTCCTCTGTGTCAGACTCAGTCCCGCGCCAAAATACACAGCTTTCCCTGTAAAAATCCCCATGGGCATCACAGGGAAAACAGGGGGCTATAACTGCTCAGGACGGAATCACCATCATCACCATCATCCTCCTCACCACCATTTCATCATGGTTATTATATTACCTTCTTGACCGTTTCCGTTGCGCTGTGCTGGTGTGGGGGGGCTGGCAGTGAGCTGTGCTGGTGTGGGGGGGCTGGCAGTGAGCTGTGCTGGTGTGGGGGGGCTGGCAGTGAGCTGTGCTGGTGTGGGGGGGCTGGCAGTGAGCTGTGCTGGAGCAGGCCCGGCTCAGCTCCTCGCAGCCACTCACACCGGCCACCGCAGGAAATGCTGACGCTGGAAACTGCAGATATACGACTTCATTTACTGAGCCATTAGATGGGAAACAGCAAGACAAAGCACTCACATATTTCCCTGTTAATGTGCAGCAGAATATCCATTTTAATAAAGCCACAGTATTTTTCCCAGACATCATTTACCAGATGGCATTACAGTTTATTATTTTTACATGTTGCATGAGAAGGATCGGCATCTTACCACGAGAGAATTAATTAGAAAATAGTTGTCACTTGTCAGAGGAGTGCTTTGTGACGGTGGGCTGTGAGCGTTATGTACGTTTTAATGAGGGCCAGCATTGCGGGGGATTCAGAGTGCTTCACTGAGCATGAAGCCTGGTTGTGATTAAACAGGTTGTTAGGATGCGCTGTGGGCAGATAAATCTCTTCACAGGGTGTGTTGAGGGGAAGGAGCACTGGGGTAAACTGATCCCAGTACAGTGATGCTGTGAGGACTCCACCATAAAAGCCTCTCAGACAGAGAAGCAATTGGCTTCTAAATTGGTTAGGAAACAATTGCATGATAAGGAAGCATCTAAAGGCACCTGCGTTATACACAGCGAGTTTCCCACACTCAGTTCTGCAGGGATGCTGTGTCCCTGCTCACACATGCACGCACTCACACGCACGCACTCACACACACTCACACACGCACTCACACACACTCACACACGCACTCACACGCACGCACTCACACGCACTCACACACGCACTCACACGCACTCACACGCACTCACACATGCACTCACACGCACTCACACACGCACTCACACGCACTCACACACGCACTCACACGCACTCACACGCACTCACACGCACTCACACACGCACTCACACGCACTCACACGCACTCACACACGCACTCACACGCACTCACACGCACTCACACGCACTCACACGCACTCACACACGCACTCACACACGCACTCACACGCACTCACACGCACTCACACGCACTCACACGCACTCACACGCACTCACACACGCACTCACACGCACTCACACACGCACTCACACACGCACTCACACGCACTCACACACGCACTCACACGCACTCACACGCGCACTCACACGCACTCACACGCGCACTCACACGCGCACTCACGCGCACTCACACGCGCACTCACACGCACTCACACGCGCACTCACACGCACTCACACGCGCACTCACACGCACTCACACACGCACTCACACGCACTCACACACGCACTCACACGCACTCACACGCACTCACACGCACTCACACACGCACTCACACGCACTCACACACGCACTCACACACGCACTCACACACACTCACACACGCACTCACACGCACTCACACGCGCACGCACTCACACACACTCACACGCACACTCGAAACACACACACGCACACACACACACACACAGACACACATATATATGCAGGGGTTACAGGACAGCTAGGGAGGACACTGTGTTAAGCAGGACGGTGTGTTAAGCAGGGCGGTGTGTTAAGCAGGACGCCGTGTTAAGCAGGATGCTGTGTTAATCAGGACGGTGTGTTAAGCATGGCGCTGTGTTAAGCAGGACGGTGTGTTAAGCAGGACGCCGTGTTAAGCAGGATGCTGTGTTAATCAGGACGGTGTGTTAAGCAGGACGCTGTGTTAAGCAGGACGCTGTGTTAAGCAGGACGGTGTTGGGAAAGATGGGGGGGCAGTGAGTGACAGCGTCTGGTGCACAGAGGATGTGTCGCCAGCGGAGGGTAATCTATCCCTTGAGGCCTCGGGGGGCTTTCAGAGTGACGCTCTGGACACTGATGTGATGATGACAGAGAGGAGTGATGGGCTGTCCTGGGGGAAGCAGGGAGAAGAGAAAAAAATCCATCAACGATCTCCCATCATCCATCAGTGAATTCCCAGCATCCTTCAGTGCACAGCACCCTGAGGGGAGGGCCAGTCTGGGTGACAATCATCTCCACCAACTTAACCTCAGGGGTCCTATCAACAGCAGCAGGCAGAGAGAATATGGACAATCTCTCACAAAGCTGCTTTCTCAATGCAGTTACATCCGCAGCTCTCCTGAAGACGTAGGCCGGAACGCCAGTGTGACAGATTGCTGCAGAAACAATTCAAACTTTTCCCACACATGGCTAATGAAAAGCACAATAATAGAACAGATAGAAATACATACAACTGTTTCCTAAAATGGACCTAACAATGCCGGGAAGCTCTCCAAGATGGAAATATTTGGACAGAGCTGAGTGAAACACTGTGGTGTGAAGCGGACGGGGAGATGCGGGAGGAGTGGAAACGTGCTGTCGCATGCCAGCACGCTCTGAGAGGCGCAGGCAGGAGCACCCCCCCACAGAGGAACGGCTCGCTGAGAAACGCCCCCTCCCAGCCGGTCCGCAAACAAAGGTGCGTGTCCGGGGGCAAACTTCAGTCTCCGTTCCTGAGAGGAGCTGGCCG
>NC_050598.1:33331551-33336551 GCF_013368585.1 Megalops cyprinoides | reverse complement strand
GGGGGGTCACAGCCACTCCCAGGCTGCACACCAGACTGCTGTACCTTCGTTGACTTCATCGTTTTCTCGGTCCACCTGGGCCTTCAGAACGTATCTCTTAATGAGGCGCTTCATGATCTTCTGCAGAGGAGAGATGCAAACACACACGGCATATTAGCCGGTCAGACACTGTGTGTGAGGAGAGCAGACGCTCCCATGTCACTGTTCCCGCTAAAGGGACACATGCCGTCAGTGTTCCTGCTAAAGGGACACATGCCGTCAGTGTTCCTGCTAAAGGGACACATGCCGTCAGTGTCCTGCTAAAGGGACACATGCCGTCACTGTTCCTGCTAAAGGGACACATGCCGTGGGTATTCTGCTAAAGGGACACATGCTGTCAGTGTTCTGCTAAAGGGACACATGCCGTGGGTATCCTGCTAAAGGGACACATGCCGTCAGTGTCCTGCTAAAGGGACACATGCCGTGGGTATCCTGCTAAAGGGACACATGCCGTCGGTGTCCTGCTAAAGGGACACATGCCGTGGGTATCCTGCTAAAGGGACACATGCCGTGGGTATTCTGCTAAAGGGACACATGCCGTGGGTATTCTGCTAAAGGGACACATGCCGTCAGTGTCCTGCTAAAGGGACACATGCCGTCGCTGTTCCTGCTAAAGGGACACATGCCGTGGGTATCCTGCTAAAGGGACACATGCCGTGGGTATCCTGCTAAAGGGACACATGCCGTGGGTATCCTGCTAAAGGGACACATGCCGTGGGTATCCTGCTAAAGGGACACATGCTGTCGCTGTTCCTGCTAAAGGGACACATGCTGTCGCTGTTCCTGCTAAAGGGACACATGCCGTCAGTGTCCTGCTAAAGGGACACATGCCGTCGCTGTTCCTGCTAAAGGGACACATGCCGTCGCTGTTCCTGCTAAAGGGACACATGCCATCACAGTTCCTGCTAAAGGGACACATGCCGTCAGTGTTCCTGCTAAAGGGACACATGCCGTCACTGTTCCTGCTAAAGGGACACATGCCGTGGGTATCCTGCTAAAGGGACACATGCTGTCACAGTTCCTGCTAAAGGGACACATGCCGTCGCTGTTCCTGCTAAAGGGACACATGCCGTGGGTATCCTGCTAAAGGGACACATGCCGTCAGTGTTCCTGCTAAAGGGACACATGCCGTCACTGTTCCTGCTAAAGGGACACATGCCGTGGGTATCCTGCTAAAGGGACACATGCTGTCACAGTTCCTGCTAAAGGGACACATGCCGTGGGTATCCTGCTAAAGGGACACATGCCGTCAGTGTTCCTGCTAAAGGGACACATGCCGTCACTGTTCCTGCTAAAGGGACACATGCCGTGGGTATCCTGCTAAAGGGACACATGCTGTCACAGTTCCTGCTAAAGGGACACATGCCGTCGCTGTTCCTGCTAAAGGGACACATGCCGTGGGTATCCTGCTAAAGGGACACATGCCGTCACTGTTCCTGCTAAAGGGACACATGCTGTCGCTGTTCCTGCTAAAGGGACACATGCCGTCGCTGTTCCTGCTAAAGGGACACATGCTGTCGCTGTTCCTGCTAAAGGGACACATGCCGTCGCTGTTCCTGCTAAAGGGACACATGCTGTCGCTGTTCCTGCTAAAGGGACACATGCCGTCAGTGTTCTGCTAAAGGGACACATGCTGTCAGTGTCCTGCTAAAGGGACACATGCTGTCGCTGTTCCTGCTAAAAGGACACATGCTGTCAGTGTCCTGCTAAAGGGACACATGCTGTCAGTGTTCTGCTAAAGGGACACATGCTGTCAGTGTCCTGCTAAAGGGACACATGCTGTCGCTGTTCCTGCTAAAGGGACACATGCCGTCACTGTTCCTGCTAAAGGGACACATGCCGTCGCTGTTCCTGCTAAAAGGACACATGCCGTCGCTGTTCCTGCTAAAGGGACACATGCTGTCAGTGTCCTGCTAAAGGGACACATGCTGTCGCTGTTCCTGCTAAAGGGACACATGCCGTCACTGTTCCTGCTAAAGGGACACATGCCGTCGCTGTTCCTGCTAAAAGGACACATGCCGTCGCTGTTCCTGCTAAAGGGACACATTCTGTCGCTGTTCCTGCTAAAGGGACACATGCCGTCGGTGTCCTGCTAAAGGGACACATGCCGTCAGTGTCCTGCTAAAGGGACACATGCTGTCAGTGTCCTGCTAAAGGGACACATGCCGTCACTGTTCCTGCTAAAGGGACACATGCTGTCGCTGTTCCTGCTAAAGGGACACATGCCGTCGGTGTCCTGCTAAAGGGACACATGCCGTCAGTGTCCTGCTAAAGGGACACATGCTGTCAGTGTCCTGCTAAAGGGACACATGCCTTCACTGTTCCTGCTAAAGGGACACATGCCGTCGGTGTCCTGCTAAAGGGACACATGCTGTCGCTGTTCCTGCTAAAAGGACACATGCTGTCAGTGTCCTGCTAAAGGGACACATGCTGTCAGTGTTCTGCTAAAGGGACACATGCTGTCAGTGTTCTGCTAAAGGGACACATGCTGTCGCTGTTCCTGCTAAAGGGACACATGCTGTCGGTGCACGTTCTGCTACTGCTTTGGTCGATACTCTGTGCTGCGTACTGCATACCGCCTCCTATCAGCTCCAAGAACACAGCATCAATCATTTGCATGATATTTTATAAAATGTCATTTTGGTGCATGATTGATTGGGGTGCTGGAAGATTCAATATTCTTTCTGTTCTATCACACACACACACACACACACACACACACACGCACACACACACACACACAAACACACACAAACACACACAAACACACACACACACCTGATAACGAGTTGGGTTTTTGATGGGGTTCTTCACAATGAAGTCTTCTCGTACTCTTGGGGGGCCTCTGTATCGATCTGGCTGAAATATCAGAACAACAAAAGAAACAAAAATGAAAATAAAACAAACAAAAAAGCATAATGTGTGAGAAGAGGTGTGTGTGTGTGTAGTGTCTAATGTGTAGAGTGTGTGTGGTGTGTGTACTGTGAGTGTATCTGAGTGTATGTGAGTGTGAGACAGAGAAAAAAGTGTATGTTTGTTTTTAGTGTGCAGTGTCTGAGAGAAAGAGAGTGTGAGAGAAAGAGTGTGTGTGTGTGCGTGTGTGTGTGTGTGTGTGCGTGTGTGTGTCTGTGTGTGTGTGTCTGTGTGTGTGTGTGTGTGTGTGTGAGAGAGGGACAGAGAGCACACTGCATCTGCACACACTCCTCCCAACATGCACAACAACGTTCTCACAACGTTCCTGCGACACTCAGAGAACGTGTCCTGTGAGCTGGTGTTATGAGCTGATCGCAGTCGGGGCTCTCCGGCTCTGAGCTGAGGCAGCTGCTGACCTCAGAACAGTAAAGCGCAGCGTTCTCACAGAGCAGCCCGATGCAGCCAAGTCAAACAGGACGTGACCCTGCCGGCTGTGTGACAGGGAGGAGAAGCACTCTCACCAACGCGCTACACCACCAGCGCGGGTCAGTGACACATGTCAGGGTGAGTGTGGGGGCGCGGTGTGAGTGTGGGGGTGCAGTGTGAGTGTGGGGGTGCGGTGTGAGTGTGGGGGCGCAGTGTGAGTGTGGGGGTGCGGTGTGAGTGTGGGGGCGTGGTGTGAGTGTGGGGGCGCGGTGTGAGTGTGGGGGCGCGGTGTGAGTGTGGGGGCGTGGTGTGAGTGTGGGGGCGTGGTGTGAGTGTGGGGGCACAGTGTGAGTGTGGGGGCGCGGTGTGAGTGTGGGGGCGCAGTGTCAGTGTGGGGGTGCGGTGTGAGTGTGGGGGCGCGGTGTGAGTGTGGGGGCGCGGTGTGAGTGTGGGGGCGTGGTGTGAGTGTGGGGGCGCAGTGTCAGTGTGGGGGTGCGGTGTGAGTGTGGGGGCGCGGTGTGAGTGTGGGGGCGCAGTGTCAGTGTGGGGGTGCGGTGTGAGTGTGGGGGTGCGGTGTGAGTGTGGGGGTGCGGTGTCAGTGTGGGGGTGCGGTGTGAGTGTGGGGGCGCAGTGTGAGTGTGGGGGCGCGGTGTGAGTGTGGGGGCGCAGTGTGAGTGTGGGGGTGCGGTGTGAGTGTGGGGGTGCAGTGTGAGTGTGTGGGCGCGGTGTGAGTGTGGGGGTGCAGTGTGAGTGTGGGGGTGCGGTGTGAGTGTGTGGGTGCGGTGTGAGTGTGGGGGTGCGGTGTGAGTGTGGGGGTGCGGTGTGAGTGTGGGGGTGCGGTGTCAGTGTGGGGGCGCAGTGTGAGTGTGGGGGCGCAGTATGAGTGTGGGGGTGCGGTGTGAGTGTGTGGGCACAGTATGAGTGTGGGGGTGCGGTGTGAGTGTGGGGGCGTGGTGTCAGTGTGGGGGCGCAGTTTCGGGGGTGCACTGTGGGGGCTGGCACTCACCCGAGGGCGGGAGTTGAGCATGCCCATCTCCACCTCACTGTCGGCCCTGCGACTCCCTGCCTTGCACAGCCTGACCAGACACCCCCGGACCCGCAGCACCAGGTAGTAGAAGGACTTGGGGCTCGGCACCAGGTTGAAGGGAGCAGGCAGAGTCCGGCCCTCGTCGAAGTAGGACAGCCACAGCTTGGCACGGGCAAACTTCCACTCTACATCCGCATCCTCCTGTGGACCGCACACAGCATCTCCATGGAAACACTACACAGCATCCTTCACTGTGATTGGATAAAGGCTTATTGGGAGGAATAAAGTGAAGGCCTGGTTTCTGAGGAGCTGATCTCACCTCGATCTCCTGGTAGGAGTTGTTGATCATGGCGATCAGCATGTTGAGAAGGACGACCACCATGGTGACGTTGTAGACGCCATACAGCACGTAACCGATGTTCTCTATGAACTTGTGGTCATACTTCAGTACCACAGAGATGACCTCAGACAGACCGAATATCGACCAGAACAGAGTCTTAAAGCTCTCTTCCACGCTGTGGAAAGACACACACACACACACACACACACACAAATACATCTGTAACATCAAACTGCTCTTTCCAAACTTATTGTT
>NC_050598.1:33294051-33324051 GCF_013368585.1 Megalops cyprinoides | reverse complement strand
GGCAGGAAGAAAGGTCAAAGGGCAATTAAAATTTGAAATCAATCAGTTGAGCAAGCTGCACTTTATGGCAAGGTCAGTTTATACAGCAAGACCTAATAAAGTGTGCGGGGCTGAATTTGTCCACTTTTAGATGTTTCCACACAACAATTAAGTCATGGAAACATCTAAAAAAAACAGTGAGCTCAGCTCTTACCATAATAAACCCATGAAATGCCAAGAGCTGAGCTCAGAACTAGCTGGTCCTGAGGCTCACCGCACTAACACACAGCACACAGACTGAGGACAGCACTAAACTACACATAACACACAGAAACAATACCAATTATTTTCATTATCATTGTCACAACTACTGTTATTATTATTAGTGATGTCATTACTTATTGTATTTCAAAACATGACTGATCCATTCCTTGTTCTGTATTTTCCACTGGCAGAGAGAAAGAGCAAAGGAGAGACAGGAAGAGAGAGCGATGGAGAGGAGGGGGTATGAAAGTTGTTTGCCTGTGATCTGAGTGAGTGTGATCGCACTGAATGAAGAGAGCTTACGAGGGGGCAGTTTGGTGACACTTACTCAAATTTGTGAAGACCTCTAAACCTTCAAAGTGACACATACACATGTGTAAGAGGCCTGCTTTGATCTGCGCTCTCAAACTGCATGAAATCACGGCCTGAGGCTCCATTTGTGCGGCTGATAAAATCACTGAACATTCCTGTGATTATCGGTTCAGGAGAGAGCCATGACATCAGCTCTGCAGCAGAACGGCAGCAGAAGGAGACTGTTTCTGAAACCATACACAGGGCCTTCAGCACAAACTGCCGAGCTGAAGGATGCATTCTTTCATACTTTTTCTTTAAGCCTGGGGGTTGAGGTGTCATTAAAAGGTTTGGGTTACATATAAAGTTACATATAAAATGTTACATATAAAATGATCAGGACTAATTCATAGGCTTTTTTAGTTTTTATTTGCCCCCCCCCAACACACACACACACACACACACACCCTCACACACGCTCACACATGCACGTATGCATGCACGCATTTAGCATTTGATAGCTCATTAAGTCAATGCTGAATACAATGGAACCCCAGGTACAATTGCTGTGTCTCCTGCGGCAGAGAGAGAAGCAGGAACTCTGCGGGGGGGGGGTGTATGTGTCAGTCAGCCCGTCTCACCAGCACAGTGTGGCTGTGTGTGTGTGTGTGTGTGTGTGTGTGTGTGTGTGTGTGTGCACGGGATGCACACTGCTATGACTTCTTCACACCAGACGATGGCAGCATTAATAAAGGCAGCATGAAAAGGAAGCTTTTAGGACAGGGAGGCATTTGCTCACCTGTTATTTTTACAATTTGTGTAAAAATAGACATAAGTGATTATTTTCCATACGCAGCCACAGTTTAAGTTTAAGCACTTTATTACAGCACTTAAATTTACACATGCTTTCACTGAGCTGCCGTGACATTTACTCTGAGCATAAAGCTAAAACGATTCCCTGGGGGGGGGGGGGGGGGGGGGTGTGCTAAAACGATTCCCTGGGGGTGGGGGGCGGGGTGTGCTAAAACGATTCCCTGGGGGTGGGGGGTGGGGTGTGTGTGTGTTTGTGGGGGGGCAGGGTGTGTGTGTGTTTGTGGGGGGGGCAGGGTGTGTGTGTGTTTGTGGGGGGTGGGGTGTGTGTGTGTTTGTGGGGGGGGCGGGGTGTGTGTGTGTTTGTGGGGGGGGGGGTGTGTGTGTGTTTGTGGGGGGGGGGGGGTGTGTTTGTGTTTGTGTGCAGCCACTTGCAGAGGGGATCTGTTGGAATTTTTTGCAACATGCAAGATTTGGGTAATGCATGCGCAAAATATGAACAAAACACAAATATCAAAAAAAACAAATTTACAGGAGTATACCCTAAGTGCAAACCTTGTTTTGTGCAAAGACGGATTATGTGTCTGATAGGTCAGAAATGTTGAACTGTTTTAATGAGCATTTTATATCCTCTAGGTTTTTATTTGATTCTGTCATGACTTCCCCTGTTGTGGAACCTGAGAACCTCAGGATAATCAGCAGCATTGTGTGTCTCTATTTATTAATTTATCAAAGGCATTTGATACTGTAGATCATGACATTTTGAAGCAACGCCTTTTTAAAATTGGGTTCTCCAATCATACAATAAGTTGGTTTGTCAACTACCTTACAGAGAGGACTCAGTGTGTACAGTTTGATGGCCTTACTTCTGACGTACTTACAGTTAGTAAGGGAGTCCCACAGGGTTCAGTTCTAGGTTCACTTTTATTAACAATTTATATGAATTGGCCATCCTGAGCATGACAGAGCATTACATCCTGATTGGATGTAAGCTCTTCCCCACCCTCAGTCTCCCTGTCTCTCTCCGTCTCTCTCTCTCTCACTCTCTCTCACACACACACACACACACACACACACACACACACACTCACTTTCATCTCAAGGCTCACACACGGCTGCTGCTGCAATCACTGCTCCATGCTGCCAGCTCTGGCTGATGTGGGTACTGACCGTAGGTGAAGTAGGCCACGTCGGCGGGCAGAGACGCATTGGTCAGGTCGTTGTTGGACACATGCATGTCCACGTACATCTGCGCTTTGGACGCTTTCAGGAAGGCCATGAGGCGTGCCGTGAAGGAGGCCACGAAGATGGACAGCATGCCAAAGTCCAGAACATTCCACAGGTGCATCAGGTACTCCCGAGGCCCGTCCGCCCAGATCTCCTTACATTCTGACCAGATCATTCCTGAAACACAGAGATCTCCTTACACTCTGACCACATCATTCCTGAAAATTCTGCAACATGCACATCTTACAGAGACTCTCTCTCTCTCACACACATCAGCTCCTAAAAAGGTGACATTCTTCAAGCTGAAATCACTGTGAGCTTGCTATGCTATCACTGGCTTCAGCATATACACAGTAATAGTAACAGGAAAATCCTTCTGAGCAGAAGCAGAAAAACATGACTTTACATATGAGCTCCAGACTCTCACACAGACCTGTGTACACAATGAGGTAGCAGAGTTATTCAGGGTTCGCTGTGGAAAGATACAGAGCTGTCATTAACCAGACTGCACTGAGAGGAGACCCATCCTCTCATAACACCATCATTACCTGAAATGCACTGAGGACACAGACAGTGCGACTGGCCATGACTTTTCACTGACTTTATATGGAAGAATTAAGGATTTTTAAGGATTATTTTAATGGTTGAAGTCAAATTTCCCTGAAAAGGGACCACTTTGAAGATTGCAAGGGGAAATACTTTTGGAGATGCATTACTTTGAAAATGGCAGTGAGTCAAGTCACCGCTGGCTTTTGGGGGCAAACTCTGTTACCCAGAATGCAGTGTGAGAGCACTCACCCAGCACCCACTTCATGATCAGCATCTCAGTCCAGGAGAACTGGGTGGTCTTGACCCGGAAGATCTGGCGGGGGTGATCCGTGACGGTCTCGTTGGGGAGGGTCTTGACCCCCTCGAACCGGTCCGACGCGTTCACCACCAGCAGCCCCAGGAAGATGGTGAAGGACACGGCGTGTGCCACAAACTTCATGAAGGGGCTTCGCAAGATCTGACCCAACTGCAGGAGGAAACAGAACCATCAGAACCAGCTACAGGAGTTAACTGTGGTCAAGATAGTCAAGAAACCTCATGGTGAGGTTTGATTTAAGCACCATCAACATTATGTTCTTAGAGCTCATGACCATGTTGGGTCACAGACAGCATTATACACTATACTGGAGAGCGGTCAGCATTGCGGTGTGTTTAGCCTGAACACGGTCAGCATTGCTGTGTTTATAGCCTGGAGAGCGGTCAGCATTGTGGTGTTTATAGCCTGAACGCGGTCAGCATTGTGGTGTGTTTAGCCTGGAGAGCGGTTGGCATTGTGGTGTGTTTAGCCTGAGTGTGGTCAGAACGGGGTGTGTTTAGCCTGAGTGTGGTCAGGACACGGTGTGTTTAACCTGAGTGTGGTCAGGACACGGTGTGTTTAACCTGAGTGTGGTCAGGACGCGGTGTGTTTAGCCTGAGTGTGGTCAGGACGCGGTGTGTTTAGCCTGAGTGTGGTCAGGACACGGTGTGTTTAGCCTGAGTGTGGTCAGGACGCGGTGTGTTTAGCCTGAGTGTGGTCAGGACACGGTGTGTTTAGCCTGAGTGTGGTCAGAACGGGGTGTGTTTAGCCTGAGTGTGGTCAGGACACGGTGTGTTTAGCCTGAGTGTGGTCAGGACACGGTGTGTTTAACCTGAGTGTGGTCAGGACGCGGTGTGTTTAGCCTGAGTGTGGTCAGGACGCGGTGTGTTTAGCCTGAGTGTGGTCAGGACACGGTGTGTTTAGCCTGAGTGTGGTCAGGACGCGGTGTGTTTAGCCTGAGTGTGGTCAGGACGCGGTGTGTTTAGCCTGAGTGTGGTCAGGACACGGTGTGTTTAACCTGAGTGTGGTCAGGACGCGGTGTGTTTAGCCTGAGTGTGGTCAGGACGCGGTGTGTTTAGCCTGAGTGTGGTCAGGACACGGTGTGTTTAGCCTGAGTGTGGTCAGGACGGGGTGTGTTTAGCCGGTGTGTTTAGCCTGAGTGTGGTCAGGACGCGGTGTGTTCGTTCTTTAGTGGTCTCTCTGGTCTGTCTGGCAGTGACAGCGTGAGAGGCTTTAATCCCGCCTGTCTCCCACGCCGCTGTTCGGGGAATGCGCCGCCTGCCCGTCTGGCTGATTATCCGTGAAAATGGCACCATCTCGCCGGGGACACAACCGCATATCTCCACAATCAGCACCAGCACGAAAAACAATTTAAATTTCACAGCCTCAACAAACCCCCCCATTCCATTACTCACCAATTACTGTGGGGGACCAGATGGCTGCACCCTGCAAAATTACACACACAACAACAGTGTGCTAAGCCTGAGTGATGTCTCTGTACCCTTCACCAGAACACCGAACAAGGGAATCATGGGTTCAAATTCAATGTCAGGGTATTGGCATATACTTTGCTCAGGCATTGAAACAGTGTATCATGGGTTCAAATCCTGAACTTGCTGCAATGACCTGCTACAGTAGCTGTACTTTGTGTTAGGGAAGTGCAGAAGCAGGCTGTGTGGCCGATTTCTGGGAGTGGTGCTGCTGGAGTATTTGAACTGCCATTTGAGTTGCTGTTGTGAAAATGAGACTCCAACTCTGTGAGCTACATGGGGCTTCCTACTTCCTGTTCCTCAGTGACAGACGTGGGGTTTCCTGTTTCCTGTTCCTCAGTGACAGACGTGGGGCTTCCTGTTTCCTGTTCCTCAGCGACAGACGTGGGGCTTCCTGTTTCCTGTTCCTCAGTGACAGACTTCCTGTTTCCTGGTCACACTTCTTGGTGACCCTCGATCAGAGTGAAGGAATGACAGGGATCCAAGTCAAGTTTGCTGATTGTTGTGGAGCTATCCTTCACTCAACATCCTAACAGTGTGGTCCCACTCTCATAAGGGCAAACACACATGCGCATGCATGCACACACACGCACGCACACATACACACGCATACACGTACACGCGCAGTAGCGGTGAGCCCTGATTGGATCATCGCCCTCACAGTGAGAGACTGCTGCAGGCTCCTTCCTGCTCTGTCCACATTTCCCCCTCGGCTCCTGTGCATCATCTCTGGCCCTGATTAGCGGAATCATTGAAGCGCTTCTCTAATTAATCCAGCTCCGCTCCCACGGGGGGAGATAAGGCTCCATCTGTAACCGTGTCTTTCTTTGTCCAGCCTCGTCAAAGCTAGCAGGAGGGTTACTCATGCTGCATCAGGAGAACACACACTCACAAACACACACACACAAAAGCGTACACACACATTCGGTGGGAAAACAGACCATGGAACACTGACACCTCACACTGACAGTGACACCATGAATTTCTCAGAAAAGTGGCAAATAAGTCTGCTAAACACTCCATCAGAGCAGAGACCACACCCACTGCATCAGAGCAGAGACCACACCCACTGCATCAGAGCAGAGACCACACCCACTGCATCAGAGAAGAGACCACACCCACTGCATCTGAGCAGAGACCACACCCACTCCATCAGGGCAGAGACCACACCCACTGCATCAGAGCAGGGACCACACCCACTGCATCCGAGCAGAGACCACACCCACTGCATCCGAGCAGAGACCACACCCACTCCATCAGAGCAGAGACCACACCCACTCCACACCTATTGCATCAGAGCAGAGACCACACCCACTCCATCAGAGCAGAGACCACACCCACTGCATCAGCACACCCTGCTCCCCTGTTGCTCTGACTTGCAGTCAGGGAGCCGGTACACTGAAAGCAGTAGAGCTTTGCACTTTCATCTCTGCGGATTCTAAATTCTCTCACAGCTGATGGTATTTTAATCCCCCCTCTTCTTCTAAAGCTTCTAAGTCCACTTGAAACTGGCAACCCGTCCATTCTAATCAGGCTGCAGTGAAGCTGTGTTTGGTCGTGTGCATGCATGCATCTCCCTCTCTCCTCATCCCAGGCAAACTGAGGTCAGGGGTCACTTGGTATCAGTCCGGAATGGCCGCCTCTCTGTGATCCTGTAGGACTCCAGGTGCCTGTCTGCAGATGCCTGGGCCCGTTCAACATGCCCTCCAATGCAACTGATAAACATCCAAAGACAGCAGGACAGAGCAGCCAAACCCAGGGCTGCAGGCAGAAAGAGGGAACTTCATATCCCCAAACAAACTGCCCAAAGCATCCACTGCATTTAGATGTGTTGGATACCAGCTGCACACACACACACACACACACACACTCACAAGCACACATACACACAAACTCTGCCTCTCTCTCACACACACACACACACACACACACACACACACACACACGCACACACTCACAAGCACACATACACACAAACTCTGCCTCTCTCTCTCACACACACACACACACACACACACACACACACGCGCACACACACACACACACACACACACACTCACAAGCACACATACACACAAACTCTGCCTTTCTCTCACACACACACACACACACACGCACACACACACACACACACACACACACACTCACAAGCACACATACACACAAACTCTGCCTCTATCTCTCGCACACACACCCACACCCACACACACACTCACATACACCACACACACACACATACAGTATACAGACTTTACAAAAGCATCTTTGTCAGGCAGAACAGCTCCGGTATTAAAGTGTACAAACTGGGGACAACTCTATCACCCTCTGGCACTGCTGATGAAACGAACTCTAGAAGATCTCTGTGTCACCAAGAAACCTTGCTGAAAACCAAACCCACCCAAATCCCTACTAAAGACCTCCTCTGCACTGAGGGGATCCAGCCCTCTCCTCACGGAGGAGCTTACTGAAAACCAAAAGCAAAACCAAGCCCAAAGAGGGAATTTGCACCACAGTACACGTCGTCATTTCGCTCTTATCCACAGCAACTTCCAAAGAGTACAGAAGGCGTCTGCAGCAGCTGCAGGAAGAGTGCACCACCCTGAATACAGAGCACACTTCCTCGCAATGCTGCGGTAACTAGTGTTATCCAACACACACGAGTGCTGCGGTAAATTCAAACAGCGACACTAAGCCTTCAACAATGAGGGGAAGATGCGCTGTGAGGCTGGGAAAGGCAGCCGAGAGCCAGGACCTGGAAGGCCGGAGACTCTGCTGTCCTGAGCACCATGGGAATCTCGTGACATCACACTGGGCCTGCTGGGGGCAGCCGCAGTGCAGAGAGCGTGGGGTCTGAGGATGGACTGAGGGTAGGGGGTGGTTTGGTGGGGAGGGGGCGGGGGCAGGCTAACTCCTGTACTCTGAGAGAGGTGAGAGCCGTTACGGGTTAGCAGTGGGGAGGCTCACCAGCCCATTGGTTCTGTCTCAGACCTTTCTGCTCCGAGCTGCAGTGAGCTGTAATGACCCTAGCCTCTGCGCCACACTGTGACCACTCATTCTGCTCTCTGCATGTGTCACTGTCCTGCACTGAGCGGGGACTCGGGTTCGAGCCCGGGCTCTGACAGCAGCATGAAGGAGCCTTTCTCCTACCTCTCTGTGTTGCTGAGGGACCTGCACAAACTGAGTGTGTGATGCTACATCATACTGGAGACAGCCAATCAGAAAGCCTTCCATGGAAACTCACCTACCAGAACACGCAACCTGACCAACAAAACTAACCCCAGTAATACAGATACACACACACAGGGGGCGCTGTAATACAGATACACACAGGGGGCGCTGTAATACAGAGATACACACACAGGGGGCGCTGTAATACAGAGATACACACAGGGGGCGCTGTAATACAGAGATACACACACACAGGGGGCGCTGTAATACAGATACACACAGGGGGCGCTGTAATACAGAGATACACACACAGGGGGCGCTGTAATACAGATACACACACACACAGGGGCGCTGTAATACAGATACACACACACAGGGGGTGCTGTAATACAGATACACACACAGGGGCGCTGTAATACAGAGATACACACACAGGGGGCGCTGTAAATTATTTCAGGAGACAGTATATGTACACCTAAAGAGTGCCTCAGACAGTGAGCCATGCCGGCCAGCAGGAGGCGCTGTACCTTGCTGCAGGGCATGATCCAGTAGGCGATGGCCAGGAAGGGCAGTCCCACGGTCACTCCCAGCACCGTCCAGCACTTCACCCCGATGGACTGCTGTCGCAGCCCAGACAGGTTCTCATACCACAGAGTCAGCAGCTGCTGCTGGCAGTTTGGGTGGGCCACGAACTGCAACCGCAGAGAGAGAGAGAGGCTACGGTCAGAACAGAGCCATATACAGACCACAAACTGCAACTGGAGAGAGAGGCTACGGTCGGAACAGAGCCATATACAGACCACAAACTGCAACCGGAGAGAGAGGCTACGGTCGGAACAGAGCCATATACAGACCACAAACTGCAACCGGAGAGAGAGGCTACGGTCGGAACAGAGCCATATACAGACCACAAACTGCAACCGGAGAGAGAGGCTACGGTCAGAACAGAGCCATATACAGACTGCAACACAAGAGAGACACAGTCTACTCACAGCTATAGACAGTATGTGTCAAGTAACACAAAGTATTTTGGTGTTTTTGTAGATGTGATTCAAGTGTCACATTAAACCACATTACTGTATTCTGTACACTGATTACAGTCTATACTCACCTGCAGTTCCAGCAGTGTGTGTGTGTGTGTGTGTGTGTGTGTGTGTGTGTGTATGCGTGGTGTAACCAATATGTCAATCAACTGTCAGTCATGAGCGTGCAAGCTGACAGTAAAATCTATTCATCAACAAAATTTTCTTTCTTCCAAGCTGTTCAGACTGAAACTGTGATATTCTGTGAGGGGGGGGGGGCTTCCTCTCTCCCTTTCCCTTCTCAGGTGCAGATGGCTACCCGGCATATCCTACTGTGTGGGACATGTTTTACAAGCAAAAGCATGTTGCAGAGAAGTGAGTGCTGTGACTAAAAACACTTAGATTCAATTCAGGCATTGCTCTTAAATTAGTCAGTAATAATCCAAGGCTTATTCAGTTAATTCCATTCATATAGTGCTGCTGTGGTAGATTGTGTAACACAGGAGTGAGGGTTTCATCTGAACATTCCGGAGATGCTGCAGTTAGCATTAGCATACATGCTACATTACAGTGCGTGCGTGTGTGTGTGTGTGTGTGCATGCGTGTACGTGTGTGAGCGTGTGTGAGCGTGTGTGTGCAGAACATTCCCCGCTGTAAGAGATTCTCTCTTCAGGAAAATGGCTTCAGACATATTGCGAGGATGGTCTTGTCCACTCAGCAGAACACAGAGCTAAATTACCGAAACCACAAGAATAAAATATTGAAAGAATGAGAAGTGAACGGCTGTATTGCTTTCGGTATGAGTTCAGGCAGTGAAGCGTAGCAGGCAGACCAAGCTGCTGGGCTTTAGTCAGTCACAATCACTGCCTCCATATGATCCCAATCTACTGCTCTCACTCCAGTACATTTCACCAGAGAGAGGCTCCAGGCCAGGACACCTCCCCAATCATTCCTGCTCCTCTGAGCCCCAAACCCCTCAGTGGTTCATGTTATGACCCCTGCCCCCACTGGGTGAATGATGATGAATGGGTCATTCTGTCATGGAATGTTCCAATATCCTGACCTCTGACCCCTGAGATGCTCAGCCAATGAAACCACACTCTGCTGAGCACTGAGCTGTTCAGCCAATTAAAATGTGTGTGTGTGTGTGTGTGTGTGTGAGAGAGAGGGAGTGTGTCAGTGTGTGTATGAGAGAGAGAGTGAGAGAAACAGAGATGGAGTATGTTGGGCAGAGGTGGACCAACTGCGCACTCATAAGTCACTGATCTTTGTTTTTTGTTGTCATTGCTGCTGTAACGCACTGTATCAGTGGTGCTGGTGTGATGCTGATGTGATGCTGTAACGCACTGTAACGGCGGTGCTGGTGTGATGCTGATGTGATGCTGTCACGCACTGTAACGGCGGTGCTGGTGTGATGCTGTCACGCACTGTAACGGCGGTGCTGGTGTGATGCTGATGTGATGCTGTAACGCACTGTAACGGCGGTGCTGGTGTGATGCTGATGTGATGCTGTAACGCACTGTAACGGCGGTGCTGGTGTGATGCTGTAACGCACTGTAACGGCGGTGCTGGTGTGATGCTGATGTGATGCTGTAACGCACTGTAACGGCGGTGCTGGTGTGATGCTGTAACGCACTGTAACGGCGGTGCTGGTGTGATGCGTGTCTCGCAGGGGCCCTCTCCGCAGCAGCCTCAGCAGGACGCTCACACCGCAGGGTGAGAGGCAGGATCACCTGCCAGCTCCAGCCGAAACCACAGAGACGAGTCCTCCAGGCGCACCTACCAAAGCCCACTTACCCGACAGCCACTCCAAGCAGTCTCAACACAGCTTCTTATCAAAGACACCGTGTACCTGAAAGCACTCTGCCTGACACAAACCCTGCTCCTGCTTCTGACTGCCAGTGTTCTGCAAGGTGATAACTCAGAGGATGGACTCATAAATCATACATGTATGTATGTGAGCTGCGCGTTCATGCAGGCGATGTGCGGCAGAATGCGACGCTGCGGGTTCATGCAGGCGATGTGCGGCAGAATGCGACGCTGCGGGTTCATGCAGGCGATGTGCGGCAGAATGCGACGCTGCGGGTTCATGCAGGCGATGTGCGGCAGAATGCGACGCTGCGGGTTCATGCAGGCGATGTGCGGCAGAATGCGACGCTGCAGTGCTCCTCCTCATGTCGGATTTACTTCCATGAATAAATTATTTTGTTTAAGGATAAATGTAATGTGTGGAAGGATTGCTTTTATGGGTGTAAAATGTGTCTCACCACTTCCATATGAAAGACAGTAAGACCTTGGCTGACCTTCAGGTCACATCTACAGATGATTAATGAGAATCTGAGCGGCAGCGTTTTTCTAACATGTCAGAGTGGTGGAAATCCTGCACCCAAACAGCGGGGTGAGCGTGACGGGGGGACAGCCGCCTGTCAGAGCCAGCGTCCCGGGAAACTCTCTCTCTGCGCAGGTGACAGCCTGTATGACAGTAATGGCATTCAGGAAGAGGGAGCTGAAACGATGGCCTCTGTGACAACCTCATCTCCTCTGTCCCCCTCTCCCTCCCACTGCTCCCTGCTTCTGCTGTTCATCTCTATTACCCCCAACACACACACACACACACACACACACACACACACACACAAACTCACATGCTCTCCCTCTCTCACACACACACACACACACACACACACACACACACACACACACACACACACACACACACACACAGTGGCTGCAGCAGGAGCTGGGTCTCTGCACTCCTGCTCTCTCCAGCAGGTATTCATACAGATTCTTATTAACAGTTACGCCACATAACACTGCACTGTTAAAAACCCTCACGTCCATAATACAGAAACAGCACAGCTCTCCAAATGAATGATGAAAAGCTGTGATGGTCTGATTCTCCCCTGACTTCCCTTTCAATTTAATGAATAACAGCGTGTGGAGTCTGGGATTTTCAAACAACACACTGGGACCTGCGCAGAATAAACCTGTCCGATTCTATTCTTCCCCCAGCTTACTGGGCAAAGCAGTTCGGGTCCTACCCCTGTACCTCACCCCCTCCTGCCCTGTACCTCACCCCCTCCTGCCTTGTATCACACCAGCTCCTGCCCTGTACCTCACCCCCTCCTACCCCTGTATCTCACCCCCTCCTGCCCTGTACCTCACCCCCTCCTGCCCTGTACCTCACCCCCTCCTGTATCTGCATATGTGAGTGTTAACAAATTCTGAGGCAGCACTGATAATATTTCCCTCTTTCTCGAGCCTGTGGCAGTGACTCCCCTCTCGAACCTGTGACAGTGACTCCCCTCTCGAACCTGTGGCTATGACTCTTCTCTTTCTCAGGGATGCTCTGTGACTGGGCTGTGACACTGAGTGAAGGTGTGGGGGGTGCTGCAGCAGGGCTCAGCAAAGCTTTCTGCTATTGCACTGAGGCCACGGTCAGTCAATATCCACATCAAACAGGCAGCTGTGCAGACACAAACAAAATCAAAGTGCAGCACTGAGTGGATGGTCAGGCGCAAGTCTGCGAGATATATGTGTGTGTGTGTGTGTGTGTGTGAGAGTGTAAGTGTGTGTGTGAGAGTGTGTGGGTGTGTGAGTGTGTATGTGTGTGTGAGTGTGTATGTGTGTGTGTGTGTGAGAGTGTAAGTGTGTGTGTGAGTGTGTTTGGGTGTGTGAGAGTGTGTGGGTGTGTGAGAGTGTGTGGGTGTGTGGGGCTATATTAGGGCCTCACCAAGTCTGCATGCTTTTAAGGTTCCACCACAGTGTGCCACAGCAACGCAAGGCTGTAAGATACACACCTATCAAAAACAGCTTTCACACCATGGGTGCAACTTTATGGTGCCATAATTAATTTTGCGAAATATTACTGAAATGTTGTGACAATGCTGTGTGAGAGCTGGGTATGAGCTTAGCTTTGATTTGTTGAAAGGTCATGTGACGGTCTGAGGGGTGAGTGTGGAGGGCAGCTCACTGCTCAGGGCCTTCGCCGGAATACAGGCTGAGCTCTAAGGCTCGGGTTCGATCCGGGCCAAAACATCAGCACACAATGACCAGGAGCTCAAAGTGGTGGAACAAACTTCCTGGGCTGGGGCAGGGATCGGGGGGGTCGGCTGGCCAGGGTTCGACTGCGCTCTCACGGACTGTTAGCAGGGGTTCTGGGTATGAGTGGCATTACTGTGTTACAGCTGGGCTTTCCTAATTAAAAGGGCAGGGCTGCTGGTCTCACCTTCTTCACCTCGTACTTGATGGCCAGTTTGACCCGGCTGAGGCAGGGTCGGGCGTGGTCACTGGGCGGGGCCTGGTCCACATCTCCATTCAGAATGGCCTCCACCTCCTGTGTATCTCTGCACAGGTCCAACACCCCCACCACAAAGTCCTTACACTGCATCGACAGCTTCCTGTACTCATTCTGCGAGAGACACAGGGAGACAGAGTGCAGACAAACGCACTTACACACACACAGCACAAAGGCAAAGATTCTCACACACTAATTCATAGGGCTGGGACGATATGCTTTTGTCACGATACCATATTATCACGATACTTCGGTGCCGATTCGACTCGCATTGCAATTCCGATATATTGCAATTCTAAAAGTTTTGCGATTCGATAGTATTGATTATTGTGATTTTTCTGGCACTGTTTTCATTCGTGTCACAGTATTCAGCAGCCCAAGTGTTTAGAAGCGCCCTCTGCAGGCCTGGTGGAATTCTCGGCCACTCTTGGCTCACATTTGTCAGTGAAAGCAATACAGCAGTGCAGCGCCACTATTATGCATGTGATGTCACAGAAAGTATCGATTCTGGGAAGAAGTATCGATATTTGGCTGCTCTGGGACACAGGGCACAGTGTCCCCATGGCCCACTGGTCCCCTGATGGGGCCAGGTAGAAGACTGCCCCCTGCTGATCCATCAAGACCACTTCCAGCAGCTTCCTGGTTTTTCCCAGACGGCCTCGCATCCAGGTGCTAACCAAGCCCAGCACTGCTTAGCATGAGCTCTAGAGAGCTGCAGGAGATACGGCTGCTATACAGGACCACTGCTGTGTGATATGAAACTAACAGCTGAAGCAGAACTCTCAGATACAAAAACATAATCTGAGGAATGAATACACTGTTCCTCGACAGGAGTGGCCTGATTGAATTCAACCAATGGATGAAAATCACCTGAAATTCTCTGGTCTGAAATGTCTTTATTATATCCTTTCCTGACTGGCAGGAAACCCACACGAAACACTCAATCTGTGATGAGTACTGAAATGCTGGAGGAAGAGAGACATCAGAAGCATAAGCATCTCAGTTCTATCATTCAGGATTAATAAAATGCAGGCATATGCCATTCTGATATGTGGCAATTGTTCTGTAATTTTAAATAGTTTCTTCAAAAGCCTGAGAGAGCAGCACGGCACTGCTGGCAGAGGCCTGACCGCAGGCTCTTTTCACTTTAATTGCGGTTAAAACTGAAGCCAGTCGCTCCTGTTCCCAGATAACAGCCAGGCTTTCAACTCTCCTCACTTTTGCCCATTTTAAGGCCATAAATTGAAAATATTATTCACTTCTGAAAAACATATTTTAATGATATTCTGAAATACTTTAAATCCCCCAAACTGCAAGTGTCAGCTGCTAATGGTGAGAGGAGAGCTAAGAGCTGTGAAATATCTGGCATTCCTGCACTGAGGAGAGAGACACTGTAACTCAACACAAAGTGTGACCAATCGCCCTGTACCAGCCGCACTGAAATTACAGCCAATATGACCAACTTGAGAAAAGGAGCTATGACAGATTTAATAATAAAATTTGAAAATAAAAAGGGTTTTGCCAAATATCTGTTTCTCTTGAGCATGACTGCACAGCCCCTGGGTTCAGAAGCAGGAAATGTGGTTCTCTGAAAGGGTTAAAAATGCCATTTCAGAACAGTTTGTTTGAGCTGCATTTCAGTGTGTGGGAGAAAGGAAAATCAGTAACAGAGGGAAAGACTAAAGAGGAGAAAGAGAATGAAAGAGAAAAGGAACGAACAGAGAAACCACATGGAGGTTCAGTTCTTACTCCGTGCAAATGACCCGGTCCTGTTTCATCCTCTGAAGTAGATTTACAGCAGAAGGTAATAACAGCAGAACTGGGTCCTGCCACAGAAATACACACACTGCCTTACTGTAAGCCACACTGCAGATTAGCTCAGTGCACCAGGGCTCTTGGGTCCAATGTCACTTTAAAAGAGCTTTCAGTCAGGTTTTCAAAAATGCTCTGATAGTCTTATCCAGTCCATTGGAAGTGATTCAGTCAACAGGACAACACGGTTAAGAAGCCCACCATCCTGAAAGCCTGCATGCAGGAGTCTGTAAACCACACTGCCAACTGAGAGTAGTATCTATAATATTGCAGGCCTGTATTAGACAGATATCCAACTCACATAAAAATCCAGAAGTGGAAATTACACATTACAGAACATCTAAAAATAAGACCATCAGATTATTTACAGTATAAAGCTCTTCAAACCCAAAAGCTCTGCTGAGCCCAGTGAGCCTTCAGCCAGCTGGTCTGAAACCTCCCTACACTAACACACAAACGGAAACCAATCAGAGCCTGCCAAAATTATGAAACACTTTAAGAACTCTTATTGGGAACATTGGGGCTAAGAAATTAAACCTGAAAATATATTTTATCTGGCTCTGAAGAGAGAATACAGTCTGGCAGTGTAATTTTCCACTGTAAGAGAGAGCAAAGACAAACTCTGACCTGAGAGACCACTCAGCACCAGTCAGACATGAGAGGCTGAACAGCACCATAACCTAGACCGATACTGAGCACACACTTGCTGCACAGTGCCACAGTTACAGTGAGGTGCAGATTAGGGGGCGGGGTGCAGATGAGGGGGCGGGGTGCTGAGGAGGGGGCGGGGTGCAGATTAGGAGCGGGGTGCTGAGGAGGGGCAGGGTGCTGAGGAGGGGGCGGGGTGCAGATTAAGAGGCGGGGTGCAGATGAGGGGGCGGGGTGCAGATGAGGGGGCGGGGTGCAGATGAGGGGGCGGGGTGCTGAGGAGGGGCAGGGTGCTGAGGAGGGGGCGGGGTGCAGATTAGGAGGCGGGGTGCAGATGAGGGGGCGGGGTGCAGATTAGGAGGCGGGGTGCAGATGAGGGGGCGGAGTGCAGATGAGGGGGCAGGGTGCAGATGAGGGGGCGGGGTGCAGATGAGGGGGCGGGGTGCAGATGAGGGGGGGGCACCTTAGGGTGGAGGCACAGGTGGAGAGACGGGAGTCTGAACAGCAGCTCCAGCGGGTCTTTGATCTGCTGCTGTCAGCCGCCATCTCCTCTCAAATGTACCATTTGGTTATTAGAGCGGATTACGTGGATGCAGGAGACACTCTTACACATCACATGTCCCCGGCAATGTAATGAGGCCTAAAATCCATCTCAAAGCCTTTCGACACGATCAGGGGCTCTCTGCAGAGAGAGCAGCTCTGCTCAAACACACACACCTGCCTCACTGTGATAACAGCACAGAGCAGGGAGACAGAGGGGCACACAGGAATCCCAGGTGTTTCAGAGAGAAGAGGGGTGGGGGAGAGGTGGGGGGGGGTGAAGGGGATGAGGAGAGAGAGACAGAGGGGTGGGGGAGAGGTGGGGGGGTTGAAGGGGGTGAGGAGAGAGAGACAGAGGGGTGGGGGAGAGGTGGGGGGGTGAAGGGGATGAGGAGAGAGAGACAGAGGGGTGGGGGAGAGGTGGGGGGGTTGAAGGGGGTGAGGAGAGAGAGACAGAGGGGTGGGGGTGGGGTGGGTGAGGAGAGAGAGACAGGGGAGTGGGGGGATGATGCAGGAAGAGAGAAATTGGGAATGTGAGAGGGTTAGCATAAGGTGAGGCAGAGAGAGAGAGAAAAGTGATGTCCAAATATTTAAAAATACTAAAATATACTTTTATCTAAATTTATCTAAATATTTTAATAGGGTTGATATTGAGAACATCAGACTGCGTTTTGTCTCTCCAAGACCCACAGCGTCATTCTGCAAAAGCTTTCACCTTTCCAAGCAGTGGAGCAGGCTGCACGCGTTTAATGTGTGCTTCTCCGGGTGGGATCCCTCAGGGTGACTGCCCCATCAGTAAGACACAGCATCAAAGCACCTCCCTGTACCAGTCAGCTGGGGAATTCTGGGGCCAATGAATGCGGATTGACTTTCAGACAGGGAAGACTTTGCAATGACATTAATACAGAGATCACCAACAGTGTAATTTGAGTAAGAAGCTGCTCAGCTCAGCAGCAGGTCTCTGGATCATGTGGGTCCTTTCTATCCCATCTATTAATAGCTGGGTTTAATCATTTCACAGGAAAATAATGAAATGTGTGACCTGCTCCCTTCATACCAAAGCATGAGCCATGTTCAATAATCAGCAAATCATGCAAGAGTGATTGCTGCCAATTAGATCAGGTCCTCCAGGAACATTTTCAATTAACAACTCGCAAACAACAGAAGAGAAAGGCGTCTGAGCCCATATTACGCCCTGATGACTCCTTTACCCCAAACAGACTCTCAGGATTAAATACCTGTCCGACAGACAGAGCATTCTCCCGCTGCAAAGCAGTATTAATGCCTCAGCACTGAAATGAGAAGCAGCCCGACTGGCTGTTATGCGCAGGAAAGAGAGTCTGTAATGAGCAGACAGATTTTGCATAGTTATTAGGATCATAGATCAGACACAATGCACTTCTGTTCACGATAACAGTGTGAATGTAATTTCCTCTGCGCACGCGGACTGCAGGATGGGACAGCCTGCCCAGGGGACTGCACGCCACTGTGCTCCTCTCCATCTGACTGCCTATCCCCGTTTGGTCCAATCACCAAATTTCCCTTTCGCTTTTGCCAATTTTCACATATGTTTCAGTGTAGCCCACGGATTTGCTAAAATGTGAAGACGAAAGACATGGAGAAGCGATTGGGCTTAACTGAGTAATGAACAGCACAGGCTGCAGCACAGCTAGCAAATATAAGCGCCCTCTGACCCCAGGCTGCCCGCCCCGCTGAGACCCAGCAATAATGAAACGATCGCTAAGAGACGGTTCCCACCGGAGGAGAGCAATCTCACCGTGTCTGCAGCCATCTTCCTGTCAGTACATTACTGCATTATCATTATTTACCAGACTTATCCAGAGCGACTTGCATAGGGTACAGTTTGAACATATTATCCATTTACACAGCTGGATGCTTACTGAGGCAACTGCGGGTTAAGTACCTGGCCCAAGGGTACAGCAGCAGTGCCCCAGAGGGGAATTGAACCAGCAACCTTTCAGGTACGAGCCCTGCTCCTCACCACCGGGAGCGCCCTCACCTTGAACTCGGTCTCGATGTTGGCGAGTCGCGCCAGCTCGTTGCTGAGCTCGAGGGCGGTGAGCACGGGGTCCTCGCTGGACAGCGACAGGTAGGCAGGGCTGGCCAGGCCCTTGTAGGCGTTCATGCGGGAGCGGGAGTGGCTGAAGGAGTCACGCCGCTGCTTTTCCGCGCACTCGCCGCACTTGCAGAAGTAGTCGTGCGGCCGCTCGATGCGGGCGCCCTTCATCAGCAGGATGTGCACGATCTCGTACTCCTGGCAGTGCGCCGCCAGGATGATGGGCGTCACGTCGTGCGAGAAGCGCGTGCCGTCCTCGTCGTAGGCGTAGAAGTCGTCGTCGCGCAGCTCCTGCTCCAGCGGGCTGAGCGTGAGGCGCAGGCCGCCGGCGAAGGCCGCGTGGCCCAGGATGGCCTCCACGATGCGCACGTAGCCCTTGCTGATGGCCAGCAGCAGGCCGTCGCCCACGCGTGCCAGGCTGTCCTTCTTCAGCAGCAGCTCCGTCACCTCCAGGTGCTCGTTGCCCACCGCCAGCTGCAGTGCGTTCTGCCCCATGTAGTCCACGCAGTTGAAGTTGAGCGTCTTGGACTCGTCCAGCATCTTGCGCACCACGGGGATGTTGCCGTACTCGGCCGCATCCAGGAAGCGCTCCTCCTCCGGCGTCAGGCTGGTGCCGCGCTCGTTAAACATGTAGGCTGGCCCCCGGATCGCCTGCCGACGCCCCTTCTCACGCAGCGTGGTGTGCCGACGGTGCATCGTACCGAGAGCCCTCTGCGGCCTGCAGGAAGGGAGAGAGAGGGAGAGAGGGAGAGAGAGAGAGAGAGAGAGAGAGAGGGAGAGGGAGAGGGAGACAGAGAGAGGGAGAGAGAGAGGGAGGAAGGGGGGGGGAGGGAAGTTGAGGGAGGAAGAAATAGAGAAGGAGTAAGTGAGATGGAGATTACCATTAATAGAAGCATACAGTAGCAGGGATATTTCAGCATCTGAACAGGAGGGACTCTTATACTCTGCAGTTTGTGCATGTGTTCCAGTTACACCATCACCCACACCTGTTACACCATCACCAGTACCATCACCCACACCTGTAACTCCATCACCCACACTTTACACCTGCAGCACTCACACCTGTTACACCATCACTAACACCATCACCAGCACCCACACATGTAACACCATCACCAGCACCCACACCTATAACTCCATCACCCACACCTGTAACTCCATCACCCACACCCATTACACCAGCACCCACACCTGTAACTCCATCACCCACACCCATTACACCAGCACCATCACCTGTAACTCCATCGCTCACAACTTTACACCTGCAACACTTTGATCCACAGATGATGCTGTGCCTAAACCCCAGAGGTGCATGTGCTCTCTGAGAAGCTGAGATTGCATGCTACATTTGTGCTTATTTGAAAGTCATGCTTCTCTGGCAGCTTTCCGTCTGTAGAGTGATCTGGCACGCATTCTGAGACGTGTTCTGTGTTTGCTGGAGAGACAGACCCTTAATGTTTGCACAAACACTGCTGTTATCCCTGCAAACACGCAGCCTTCACACAGCATGGCGCTTCCGCAAAGCCAAAGTGCACGCACTCAGGCTGGGAAGGGGATGGCAAGCCGCCTCTCTGACAGCTTCAACAGCCTGAATAAGGGCTTAAAGGCCACCTTAAGCAGCTTACCAAAATAAATAACACTCAGCACTTCCTCATGAAATTAGGGCTAGAAAGGTGACTGGCTGGAAGAGATGCTGTTATTCCACTGGATGCCTGTCATTCACAGAAACAGGCTGCGTAACTTAAACACAGTGTGTGTTGGGGTTCCCCTGTCACACTGAAGAGCTGTGAGTCTACCCCTGCTGAGGCTGCACCCACAGCATTGCAAATCTCTCACAGCGGTGTGCAAATCTCTCACAGGGGAAATCTCTCACAGCGGTGTGCAAATCTCTCACAGGGCAAATCTCTCACAGCGGTGTGCAAATCTCTCACAGGGCAAATCTCTCACAGCGGTGTGCAAATCTCTCACAGGGGAAATCTCTTACAGCAGTGTGCAAATCTCTCACAGGGGAAATCTCTCACAGCGGAGTGCAAATCTCTCCTACACAAACACCTCCAAAGCCCACTGTTCAAACAGTCAAACAAGATAAACAGTAAACATTTTAACATCTGATATCTGATAACCAGCTACGAGCTTTAGGAAAGATTCATTTCCTTCAGTCTGTTTTTTGTCTGTTTGCTGTTTGTTAGGTTTTTCATAACTTCAGAAGCAATCCTGTCAGTGCTGAAGCCCTGGGGCTGCAGATAAATCAATTTCATCAATCTTGGGTCCCAAAAGCCATTTTCAGTGGCATGAGGGACAAAGCCACAGGACTCTGGGACAATGCCGCAAGCACAGATTATTCTACACCGCAAACCGAACCCGATCGCAGACACAATCAGACATTACGAGCAGCTCTCAGCAGCTAGGAACACACAGAACTCATTTCCAGCTTCACCGCTAAAGCCAGGTGCAGACTCAGAGGCACCTGCTAAACTCACTGTGGATGCTGCACCTTCCTGTGTTCTCTGTATGTGTCACATGACCTTCCTGGCAGTGGGAATTCTGGGATCTCTCAGAGGACCTGCAGAACATGGTGCACAACAAGCTAAGGCCAGTTTCCTGACACACTCCACCTTCCAACAGAATTACAGGGAGCACAGTGTCTCCATTCGCGATTGGTCACTGTTCACAACACTGAGAAACTAACCAGCAAGAAAACAAGTTGACATATCCAAATGTCCTACTAACACACACACACGTGTACACACACATGCATATGTGCGTAAACACACACATACACACACATTCATTGAAAGCTCAGGTTTCAGTCAGATTTAATTAAATCCCACCCACTCCTCTCCATTTCACTGCTTAAGCGTTCAGCAGGAAAATGGCTCTGCTTCAAATAGCAGAAAACTACTTTCAGCAGGAGAGGATAGCTATTAGCAGAAGTGATTCAAATATGTGCGTGGTGCAGAGGCTTGAGTGGCAGGTCAGTGCTGAAGACCAGGCAGCCCAGAATGCTCATCCCGCCAGTGACATCAGCACTCAGCGTCCCCGCTTCCCTCAGCATTCAGACACAGGTCATTGTTTTGAGAGCATTGTATTCGGAAACATGACAGAGTGCCACATTCAAAACGGAAACACAGATAAAGAGGGGGAAATGGGAACTCTTTCAACAAGGCTGAGTTGCAGGAGGGCCCTGAAAGGGAGGTGCGCAGCTGTAGATAGAGCTCTGGTGGCAGAAGGGAGATAAACACCGCATATGCAGGGGAAATGAGAAACTCACCATCCCTCCTGACCCGCAGCACATCAACATGGGGGTAAATCCACATGACGTGTGACTCAAAAAGGCTCAGGCAGCCAATCACAGCTGGAGATTACCAGCGGGGATCACTCCTCTGTACCCCCCCACTTTCACACCCTGGAACATTCCATGGGTAACCTACAACTGTCCTGCAAAGAGTTTATGTAACACCACCCATTCTAAACTCAAGATTATCCCAGAGAGTTTATATAATACTCTTGAGTTTAAATGCATTGTAACACAAACATTTTATGTAGTATGATGACATCTAAAATAAAGATTCACCTCATCTGCCAATGGTCACAAGCTCTCCTTTCTGATTGGTCGGCTTTGTTAAGACTGTGTGTCTTTTTAACTCCAGCAATGACAGTGGAGGGAAAGGAGCAGATCGTACGAGTTTTCAAAGCATTGAAAGCATTTTAAAGCATTTTTGCTTTGAAGCATTGAAAGCATTTTAAAGCATTTTTGCTATTCTTCAGGACACAAGCTGAAGAATACCAGACTGAGTGAGACCTGCCCCTCCAAACCAAACAACACCGGGGCAAAGAGGCCATCATCACTGAATCTAACTGCAACCTGCTTTGTTTTTGTTGGTGAATGAATGCAATAAATTTAAGTAAAGGAAATAAAGAATTAAGACCATTTAAGAAATACCTCATACACACTCTGTCACCTCTCCATTAGCAGCAGAAATAAGCCCCGGTGAGAGTTTAGGCCAAAGCACGCTGTGGTAGGTCTGAATCAGGGTCAGTCACGTGCTCACAGCAGCCACTCAGACGGTTGTCATCGTTAAACTCCGTGAAAGAAGGCCTTCCAAAAGACGCAATTAAGTCGGTATTTTTAGACTTCTCTATATTCGATTTCACTGGTAATTAACCAATGAAACATTTTGATTGGTCCACCCAAGGGCACCCATAGCCTCCCAGATTGGGGGAACCATGGCAACCACGTCCGATTGTACTGGCACACCCCACTTCCCGTCCTCTCCTGTAGCGCTGGTCTCGGACTCCGGCACCGTCAGCGCGCTGTGGTTTTTATGCCATGGGCAGAGACAATTCTCCACAGAGAGCCGGCAATGGCATCATGTTATAAGAATAGCAACCGGCTTTATAACAGCTTTGAAGGCTTGTGAAGAGTTGTGCGTTTTACTTTATTCTGTCACTGTCCGTGTAATGCCGGCCACACCAGGCAGTATAGTTATAAACGCCACCGACAACTCACTGGAAGAAACCGACGCTCTATTTCCCATTTTTCTAAACAACAACGAAAACGCTTAAACAACTTGAAAATACATTTCACCTATGGAGCATTCAGTGCTAGATTGGAAGGTTCTTTGTACGTCTAGATAGATATATTTTGATACATTCTGAATTTACAATATGGGCACCAAGAAATCCAGCAAACCACAGGTGTTATAATCCACATGAGTTCTTAATCGCGCGGTTTACATGACGTCATTTGAAACAAAACGGATTATCTATCAACGGTGATCAATTCCCAGGTAACCTTAATACCCGTTCGCTCACTTCAGAACCACTCAAAACCTCCTCTTGATGGGATTTTCCCGCAAGCGGCTTCTGTCCTCACAGAAAGTCCCGTGAGGACAGCGCGAGTTCACAGGCAGAGGTGTGTTACTTGTTCCTGCTCAAAAGCAATCGAAGTAGCAATTTAGTCAATGAAATCAGTCTTCTGTCGCGCTGATTGATTTTTTTTTGCATTTTAAAGAACGCATACGGATAGACGCGCCACTGGCGTTCGCTTACAAAATTCCTTAATATCGTTTGCATTCAGAATTTAGCTTTGGAAACAGTGAACTATCCAAACACACACAAATTATATTAATTAGATACCACAAAAATAATTTTATAGATATGATTGGATCATTTTCTCCCACCAAAACGTGAAGGGTTGAATATTACTTATTCTGTCTGAATAGCTTTTTCAACGGACGAATTTACTGGCTATCATGTTTTTATTTTTATATTTACATTTGCTTAGAAGACAGTCTTATCCAGAACGATTTACATGTCTTGCATTAAGAAGGATTTCTGTAATTAACTGTAACAATCATCTGTGATCAACCATCACTTTTGGACCAACCACAAAAAAACAGGTACACAAAACAGTATTACAGGCTATTTCAACTGTTTACACAATGACTTGTCGCTGCCATCAGCTTCATTCAAAGTAGGGAACTGATCAGTTAACTCACGTTTGCTGTGAAGAGCAGTCTTGGAAATCTAAATAATCCGAGCTGTGGCTGGCATTATTCACGGAGTCTTGACCGGGGGAAGATCGCTGTCCGCGGTCCTGGAAGCAGTTTTCCTCAAAGGCAGGAATCCCGGCGCCCTGGTGGCGGAGGGGCTCGGAGGAAAGCGCATGCTTCTGTCGCTGTCGGAAGAAAGTGCCCGCTTCCGCGAAGCGCTGGGTTAACTTCGGCGGCTGGCGCGACGCGTCCTCTCCCCACGGCTCCGCGAAGGGGGCGCGCTGTCGCGGAGGAGGCGCGGATCCCCGCCGCTCGCGTGGACTGGACACGCAGTTCCCCCGTCGCTGTGACAGGCATGCCTCTGCACGCGTCTGCACGGGCGAGGGGGTGCAGGCGGCGGGGTCAGCGGCCAGACCCCGCTCCCGCTCCGAGGCGTCGCTGTCCTCTCCTTCGTCAGACATGGAGACAGATCGAAGCGTGCGTTCGTATGATATTTTTTTTTATCTTATTCAAACTATAGATGAAATCGTTTGCATAGTCTACGTGACATGCATACTGCACATCTCGCGCCGGGCGCAACAAGTTGAGGCGGCAAGTTTGGTTTGAGCTCGAGCATGATGCGCGATGGCGCGCGCAGTCACACGAATGCACACGCTGTACCTGCACATGCACGCCGGTGTGCAAACAGCCGAGATTCAGCTCACTGCTGTTACCTTTGCTATTCAAAACAAAGCCAACCACTCAGCTGTCTTCATAAAAGCATGACAGTTACTGCCAGAATCAAGTGGTCAATATAATCAATATAATTAATTATTATAACATAGGTAGGTAGTCTTTAGGATATTCTATAAATATTATTCATATATACAAATATGTTACATACATGTGAATAAATGTTTTCTTGACACCTGTCAAAATGCATCAGTAAATGAACTGATAAATACATATTGAAATTAAAGTAAAAAAAAGTTAAGTTAAAAATTATTTTTAAAATAAATACAAATATATCTTACATATTATGTAAGTGTCTTCGTGGAAAATATATATATTTCGATGTTGATTTTAATATCAGTTTTTAAAAAAAAAAAAATCTGAAGACAGCATTTCTGTGCTCATTTGAAGACCTGAAAGACTACCACCTAAAGCATTTTTTTCCAAAAATCAATCTGTGCTTTTAACTCTACCAGCTAGCTTGTACCTTGTCTGGCCAACTATTGAAACATGGTCATGCTGAGCTTCTAATATTGTTTACTCCTTATGTGGCTTTTTGCTTGTGTTGTACTCACTTGTAAGTCACTTTGGATAAAAGCGTCTGCCAAATGTGAATGTAGCCCACAGCACCACCAAACGCACAACACACACAACCCACAGCACCACCAAACGCACAACACACACAACCCACAGCACCACCAAACACACACAACCCACAGCACCACCAAACACACAACACACACAGCTCACAGCACCACCAAACGCACAACACACACAGCTCACAGCACCACCAAACGCACAACACACACAACCCACAGCACCACCAAACACACAACACACACAACCCACAGCACCACCAAACACACAACACACACAACCCACAGCACCACCAAACACACAACACACACAACCCACAGCACCACCAAACACACAACACACACAACCCACAGCACCACCAAACACACAACACACACAACCCACAGCACCACCAAACACACAACACACACAACCCACAGCACCACCAAACACACAACACACACAACCCACAGCACCACCAAACACACAACACACACAACCCACAGCACCACCAAACACACAACACACACAACCCACAGCACCACCAAACACACAACACACACAACCCACAGCACCACCAAACACACAACACACACAGCCCACAGCACCACCAAACACACAACACACACAGCTCACAGCACCACCAAACACACAACACACACAACCCACAGCACCACCAAACACACAACACACACAACCCACAGCACCACTAAACACACACAGCTCACAGCACCACTAAACACACACAGCTCACAGCACCACTACACACACAGCCCACAGAGAGATGGTCTACAGCCACAGAGAAGTTTCTCTCCACTCAGAATGCTTTGAGGGAGAGCTGCTTTATATGAGCTGTGAGACGTAAGTGGCCCTTTCTGGATGAGAGTCATGTTTCATGGCAAATTTCTCCCTGGTTTATGCAGTGAAGTTGCACTGCAGGGCAGACTGATTACTGGGCCCACTGGCAGGATACTCTTGCAGTGTCTTTCTCCATCTTTCCATTCTTTTATTGAAAGCGCAAGAAGCACCATAAAGGTCACTGATATACAGATCAATATGCTTATTCACTGTCCTCCTGCGTTTCGGAGAGAGGTGTCCGGACTCAGACTCAGAGAGGGGTGTCTGAGGGTGTGTTTGATGTGAAGCGGGCGGCAGAGGCCTCTGATCTGGGGACAGGTGGGCATTCGCGGCGGGACTTATGAAAGCGCTGTCCTTGCTTTCATTTCCGCAGCCGCTGGAAGGGCTTGATCCTGCCGTCACCCTGCGCCTGACGCTGTCTGCGCCTGCACCCGCTCCAATCTGCCACACACACCTCTGACGTCACACCTGGAATCACTCATCTTACAGAGCAGGGAACCCCAGCAGCCTGGTAAACCCAGGAACCGAATCCACGCTAAAGCGTCATTCACAATCTGTGCAACTACATTTCCATGCATGTAAATGCAAATGCATCAAAGTCTGAGCTCACGCTGGTGCTGGAGTTCAGTGCGTCACAGCTGGGAGGGACCAGTCAAAACCAGTGTGTATCTATGACCGTATGACTCTGCTGCCCATAGCTCAACCTCAGAAATCTCAGTGGGGTGAATGGCTGCATGGGCAGAGCAGTCAAGTGTGTGTGTGCGCGTGAGTGTGTGTGTGCGTGAGTGTGTGTGTGCTTGTGTGCGTGCGTGTGTGTGTGTGTGCGTGTGTGCGTGCGTGTGTGTGTGTGTCAGTGTGTGCGTGTGTGTGTGTGTGTGTGCGTGCGTGTGTCAGTGTGTGCGTGTGTGTGTGCGTGTGTGTGTGCGTGTGTGTGTGTGCGTGCGTGTATGTGTGTGTGTGTATATGTATGTGTGTGTGTGCGTGTGTGCGTGTGTGCGTGTGTGCGTGTGTGCGTGTGTGTGTGTGAGTGTGTGAGTGTGTGTGTGTGTGTGTGTGTGTGTGTGTGCGTGAGTGTGCGTGTGTGCGTGTGTGCGTGTGTGCGTGAGTGCGTGTGCGTGAGTGTGTGTGTGTGTGTGTGAGTGTGTGAGTGTGTGAGTGTGTGTGCGTGTGTGCGTGTGTGCGTGAGTGTGTGTGTGTGTGTGTGTGAGTGTATGTGTGTGCGTGTATATGTGTGTGTGTGTATGTGCGTGTGTGCGTGTGTGCGTGTGAGTGTTTGTGTGTGTATGTGTGTGTGTGTGTGTGTGTGTGTGTGTGTGTGTGTGTGTGAGTGTATGTGTGTGCGTGTGTGTGTGTATATGTGTATGTGTGTGTGTGTGTGCGTGTGTGCGTGAGTGTGTGTTTGTGTGTGTGTGTGAGTGTGTGTGAGTGTGTGTGTGTGTGTGTGTGCGTGTGTGTGTGTGTGTGCACATTGACGCATGTAAGAAGGGTGTGGGTTGCACTGAAACTGGACTGTCTGCTCGGCAAAAATTACATTTGTTTTGAAGGGGAAAACCTGGACTTTTTGGTACACGTGCAGCAGTCCACTGTACCAAAATGATTAGGGATAGCTTTTCCCCTTACAGAAGTGCTTTTTACTGGTCACGTGATTCTCCCCGGATGATCGGGACGGCTGTAGAATAGCTGAGCAGGAAGGATTCCTCTCTCTGGGTGCAGCGTACGGGGGTGTGAGCCGGGCGGACGGGCCAGGAAGCCCCCAGTTCAGCTTCCTCTCCCTCACAGCAGGAAGGAGAGGCAGAAACGGAAGTAAGAGAAATGACACGCTGACCACACGTGTGGCCGTCACCATGTGCCAGCCATTTAGCAGCCCTGTGAATGCCTGACGGTGTGTCTGTCAGGGCTGGGATCAGGCAGCTGCAGAGACAGGCCTCTCCTCAGGTGAGGGCCACAGGAGAGAAACCCTTTCCCTGCCTCCCCTGTCCCCCCTGTCCCCCCTGTCCCCCCTGTCCCCCCTGTCCCCCTCGCCTCTCCCCACCCCCCCTCACCTCTCCCTGCCCCCCCTCACCTCTCCATGCTCCCCCCCACCTCTCCCCGCCTCTGCCTGCCCCCCTCCCGCCTCTCCCTGCCCCCCCTCACCTCTCCCCGCCCCCCCCACCTCTCCCCGCCCCCCCCCACCTCTCCCCGCCTCTCCCCGCCTCTCCCCGCCTCTCCCCGCCTCTCCCCGCCTCTCCCCACCTCTCCCACCTCTCCCACCTCTCCCACCTCTCCCACCTCTCCCCGCCTCTCCCCGCCTCTCCCCGCCTCTCCCCGCCTCTCCCCGCCTCTCCCCGCCTCTCCCCGCCTCTCCCACCTCTCCCACCTCTCCCCACCTCTCCCCGCCTCTCCCCGCCTCTCCCACCTCTCCCCGCCTCCCCCTGCCCCCTCCCACCTTTCCCGCCTCTTCCAGCCTCTCCCCTCCCCGGCACCAGCCAGTAGGAGCAGTCTGGGCTGTTGTGATATACAGAGATTTTTTTGGTAATGTTTGACTTACAGGTCACACATAAAGACATAAAAGCACAGAAGAGAAAGGGAGGGAGAGAGAGAGGAAGGAGGGACAGAAAGCAGACCACAGGGATAAAGAAGGCAGAGAGAGCATGAAGGACAGTGCAGGAGAGAAAGACAGGGAAAAAGGGAGAGAGGAGAAGAGGAGACTGAGGGCAAATGGCAAAAATGCAGTGCTTCACAGGATATCTGACATCTGTGTTGTTATATTTCAGGGAAGAGATAAAGCATTCGAGGAAAAAAACAGGTAGAGGTCAAACGACACAGAGTGTTCAAACAGTCATTTCTGAAAGATATGAGAATGAGCTCTGTTCTTTATATACAAACAGTGTGTGTTTCACACAAACTAGCCAAAGATTTAGAAGCAGTATGGCAGATTTATAAACAACATCATGATGCAAAAATTTATCTAACATATATTTTCCTATCAATGCATCTTTTTGGCTAGAAAACAACTTTTTGTTTCATATGCTTTATCATAATTTATATAATACACTGATGATTTATATAATATATCAATAATTTAGCTATTAAATTTCATTAGAATCCTAATTTCCTTGCATGAAATGGCTGAGTTGATGCTCCCAGACACCACAAAGACTGGACTGCTTGCTTTTTTGTGTACAAAACAGACAGACAGACAGACAGACACACAAACACATGCACGCACGCACACGCAAACACACATACACAGTCTGAGCATTACAGGAAGCAGAAAGTCAGGTGGGAGTAGTGTCTCTCACACCCTCTTCAAAGCTCCGGCCCGCACTCAGATCAATATTCCATGCACAGTGTGAGAGAGGGAACATACAGCACAGGAGATGGAACACATTTCAAATTATAAACAAGATCCATTTCCCAAAGGACGGGTCAAACAGCACTGCGCACAGGTTCGCACGATGGCCTCGTGCACGGCTGCCCCGTGAGAGCAGGTTCGCACGATGACCTCGTGCACGGCTGCCCCGTGAGAGCGGGAAACAAGGCGCCTCGGAATCAAGGTCTTTTTCAGGTATAAAACCACAAATCCTAGATGACCTGCTCGAGCTTCCTGTCAACCCTTACCTCGAAGCCTTTAACAGGGAACTGTACCATTCAGGCCTCCCCTCTTCCCACAATGCACCTCATCCTCTCTCTGACACTTCCTGCCCTAAAACACAACAGTGAGACCCAGTTATTGCTCTTTGCTGGAAATTCCTCAGTGCAATGCAGGCTTCATATAAATTCCCTTCACAAAGGTGCTGAGATCAATAAATATTACATGCATATTTTATTCAAACTCTGCAGTAAATGAAAAGGCAAATTTATTACTTTAATTACCCTCTTCTCTGAGATTATAATTTGTGACTCAGTCCT
>NC_050598.1:33259051-33289051 GCF_013368585.1 Megalops cyprinoides | reverse complement strand
TGACGCGGTGCTGAGGATACTGACGCGGTGCTGAGGATATCGACGCGGTGCTGAGGATGCTGACGCGGTGCTGACGCGGTGCTGACGCGGTGCTGAGGATGCTGACGCGGTGCTGAGGATGCTGACGCGGTGCTGAGGATACTGACGCGGTGCTGAGGATGCTGACGCGGTGCTGACGCAGTGCTGACGCGGTGCTGAGGATACTGACGCGGTGCTGAGGATGCTGACGCGGTGCTGAGGATACTGACGCGGTGCTGAGGATACTGACGCGGTGCTGAGGATGCTGACGCGGTGCTGACGCAGTGCTGACGCGGTGCTGAGGATACTGACGCGGTGCTGAGGATACTGATGCGGCGCTGAGGATGCTGACGCGGCGCTGAGGATGCTGACGCAGTGCTGACGCGGGGCTGAGGATACTGACGCGGTGCTGAGGATACTGACGCGGTGCTGAGGATATCGACGCGGTGCTGAGGATGCTGACGCGGTGCTGACGCGGTGCTGAGGATACTGACGCGGTGCTGAGGATATCGACGCGGTGCTGAGGATGCTGACGCGGTGCTGACGCGGTGCTGAGGATACTGACGCGGTGCTGAGGATACTGACGCGGTGCTGAGGATACTGACGCGGTGCTGAGGATGCTGACGCGGTGCTGAGGATACTGACGCGGTGCTGAGGATACTGACGCGGTGCTGACGCGGTGCTGAGGATACTGACGCGGCGCTGAGGATACTGACGCGGTGCTGACGCGGCGCTGAGGATACTGACGCGGCGCTGAGGATACTGACGCGGTGCTGAGGATGCTGACGCGGTGCTGAGGATACTGACGCGGTGCTGACGCGGCGCTGAGGATACTGACGCGGCGCTGAGGATGCTGACGCGGTGCTGAGGATACTGACGCGGTGCTGAGGATGCTGACGCGGTGCTGAGGATACCGACGCGGTGCTGAGGATGCTGACGCGGCGCTGAGGATACCGACGCGGTGCTGAGGATACCGACGCGGTGCTGAGGATACCGACGCGGTGCTGAGGATGCTGACGCGGCGCTGAGGATGCTGACGCAGTGCTGACGCGGTGCTGAGGATGCTGACGCGGTGCTGACGCGGTGCTGAGGATACTGACGCGGTGCTGAGGATACTGACGCGGTGCTGAGGATGCCGACGCGGTGCTGACGCAGTGCTGACGCGGTGCTGAGGATACCGACGCGGTGCTGAGGATACTGACGCGGTGCTGAGGATACTGATGCGGCGCTGAGGATGCTGACGCGGCGCTGAGGATGCTGACGCGGTGCTGAGGATACTGACGCGGCGCTGACGCGGTGCTGAGGATACTGACGCGGCGCTGAGGATACTGACACGGTGCTGACGCGGTGCTGAGGATACTGACGCGGCGCTGAGGATACTGACGCGGTGCTGAGGATACTGACGCGGCGCTGACGCGGTGCTGAGGATACTGACGCGGTGCTGACACGGTGCTGAGGATACTGACGCGGTGCTGAGGATGCTGACGCGGTGCTGAGGATGCTGACGCGGTGCTGAGGATGCTGACGCGGCGCTGAGGATACCGACGCGGTGCTGAGGATACTGACGCAGTGCTGAGGATACTGACGCAGTACTGACGTGGCACTGAGGATGCTGACGCGGTGCTGACGCGGTGCTGAGGATACTGACGCGGTGCTGAGGATACTGACGCAGTGCTGACGCGGCGCTGAGGATGCTGACGCGGTGCTGAGGATACTGACGCGGTGCTGAGGATGCTGACGCGGTGCTGAGGATGCTGACGCGGCGCTGAGGATACCGACGCGGTGCTGAGGATACTGACGCAGTGCTGAGGATGCTGACGCGGCGCTGAGGATACCGACGCGGTGCTGAGGATACTGACGCGGGGCTGAGGATGCTGACGCGGTGCTGACGCGGCGCTGAGGATGCTGACGCGGTGCTGACGCGGCGCTGAGGATACTGACGCGGGGCTGAGGATGCTGACGCAGTGCTGACGCGGTGCTGAGGATACTGACGCAGTGCTGAGGATACTGATGCGGCGCTGAGGATGCTGACACGGCGCTGAGGATGCTGACGCAGTGCTGACGCGGGGCTGAGGATACTGACGCGGTGCTGAGGATACTGACGCAGTGCTGAGGATACTGACGCGGCGCTGGCGCGGTGCTGAGGATACTGACGCGGCGCTGAGGATACTGACACGGTGCTGACGCGGTGCTGAGGATACTGACGCGGTGCTGAGGATACTGACGCGGCGCTGAGGATACCGACGCGGTGCTGAGGATACTGACGCGGCGCTGAGGATACTGACGCGGTGCTGACGCGGTGCTGAGGATACCGACGCGGCACTGAGGATACCGACGCGGTGCTGAGGATACCGACGCGGCGCTGAGGATACCGACGCGGTGCTGAGGATACTGACGCGGCGCTGAGGATACTGACGCGGTGCTGACGCGGTGCTGAGGATACCGACGCGGTGCTGAGGATACTGACGCGGTGCTGAGGATACTGACGCGGTGCTGACGCGGTGCTGAGGATACTGACGCGGTGCTGACGCGGCGCTGAGGATGCTGACGCGGTGCTGACGCGGTGCTGACGCGGTGCTGAGGATACTGACGCGGTGCTGAGGATACCGACGCGGCGCTGAGGATACTGACGCGGTGCTGAGGATACCGACGCGGCGCTGAGGATACTGACGCGGTGCTGAGGATACTGACGCAGTGCTGACGCGGTGCTGAGGATACCGACGCGGTGCTGAGGATGCTGACGCAGTGCTGAGGATACTGACGCGGTGCTGAGGATACTGACGCAGTGCTGAGGATACTGACGCGGTGCTGAGGATACTGACGCGGTGCTGAGGATACTGACGCGGTGCTGAGGATACTGACGCGGTGCTGAGGATACCGACGCGGTGCTGAGGATACCGACGCGGTGCTGAGGATGCCGACGCGGTGCTGAGGATACCGACGCGGTGCTGAGGATACCGACGCGGTGCTGACGCGGTGCTGAGGATACCGACGCGGCGCTGAGGATACCGACGCGGTGCTGAGGATACTGACGCGGTGCTGAGGATGCTGACGCGGTGCTGAGGATACTGACGCGGTGCTGAGGATGCTGACGCGGTGCTGAGGATACTGACGCGGCGCTGACGCGGTGCTGAGGATACTGACGCGGCGCTGAGGATACTGACGCAGTGCTGAGGATACTGACGCAGTGCTGAGGATACTGACGCAGTGCTGAGGATACTGACGCGGTGCTGAGGATGCTGACGCGGCGCTGGCGCGGTGCTGAGGATACTGACGCGGCGCTGAGGATGCTGACGCGGTGCTGAGGATACTGACGCGGCGCTGACGCGGTGCTGAGGATACTGACGCGGCGCTGACGCGGTGCTGAGGATATCGACGCGGTGCTGAGGATGCTGACGCGGTGCTGACGCGGCGCTGAGGATACTGACGCGGTGCTGAGGATGCTGACGCGGTGCTGAGGATGCTGACGCGGTGCTGACGCGGCGCTGAGGATGCTGACGCGGTGCTGACGCGGCGCTGAGGATACTGACGCGGTGCTGACGCGGCGCTGAGGATACCGACGCGGTGCTGAGGATGCTGACGCGGCGCTGACGCGGTGCTGAGGATACCGACGCGGTGCTGAGGATACTGACGCGGCGCTGAGGATACTGACGCGGTGCTGACGCGGTGCTGAGGATACTGACGCGGTGCTGACGCTCAGACGCGGAGCACCCAGGTACCCAGCCTCTCTCTGAGTGCCAGTGCACAGAACACGCCTGATTGCAGCACACGACAAACAGCCCCGCAGAATAACTCATTAACCCGCTGCCAAGGCAGACATTATCAAGAGGAATAAAGCACGAGTCCTCCGGTGCCCGATCTCCCTCTGCAGCGTCAGTGTGGCGCTGGGTGAAGGAGACTCGCAGACGGGCCTTTGCCTGGGGCCTGAAAAGAACACAATGTTTTCACATGCAAATAGTCACCACTTCAAAGGAGCGCAGACCACACCACCCCTCATCAAAGCTGCAATTAACACCTCTCTGTGTGTGATATTGTGTGTGTGAGGTTTGTGTGCGTGTGTGTGGCTCTACCCAAAAAAATACAAGCTGTAGCACATCAGCCTTGAAAGGGATTAAACATGTTCCTCTGTGATGACAGGCTGAGGGGTGCGCTTGCCTGACCCCCCCCCCCTCCCCCAGCCTTCAGAGGGGAGCCATCTGTGCCCAGTACACTACCAAACCCAAACTGCCTCACAACACTGGAGAAACGCTCGCCAGCCGCTGCATTTCTGGCGGGATCATTAAATTGTTATCCTCAGCAGGTTGGTGTGCGGCGGGGTGGGAGAGAGAGGCCCTTTCATCACTGCCACACCATCATCACAACACGGAGCACGACTGTCCTCGTCTGGGGTCGTTTGCATAATTACACCCCCATCTGCCTCCTGCTCCTCAGCGAGACTGAAGGAAAGGTCACGGGTATCGCCCCATCTCATTCCGGGGGTGACGACAGGATGATCCCCCCCCCGCGTCAGGCATGTGAGTACATGTGAGTACAGAGTAACTGTGGCCCCTGAGGGCAGGTCAGAACCTCAGTTTAATGATGGCTGCTGCCACAGGCAGTTTGCAGGGGGATCAGACACTCTCTCTGTGTTCCCCTCATTACTGGCTACAGATTAACAGAAATACTGAGAATGCATCATGTGTGAGTCCAAGCTTTTCATTGGGCTCTGCAAGGCAGGGCTCCGTGTCTGATTGGACAGTGCGGGGAACAAACAGAATTGCAGAGGACCAGCAGCGGAGACAGTGTGTGTTTGGGAGGGATGTCTGAGGAAGGCAGGACGTCTGCCTGCACACAAACACCGTTTCACTTCTTTAAAAGTCCATTCCACGCGGTGCGGTTAGATCTGTGTGCGCTCTGCAGGGGATCCTGGGAGAACAGCCCCTTTTCTGGTGATTCGGGGGGATTTGGCCTCGGACTCCCTGGTGTCTGCTCAGCTGAGACTCCACAGGTGAACAGAGGAAGAGAATCCTCTCAAATCCAGGTGTTCCATCCACCTGGACAGTTTATGCAGAGATGGCCGTTTGGGTTATGTCTGATGTGAACTGTATTACATATCGTCCCACACTGAGCGGGGTGTGCTTCTGTCCCTCTGTCTTCCATAAGGCCGCGGTGTACCTGCTTCCGAACCGAGGGAGGAGAGAGCATCGTCACGAAAACACTGCACACCATCCCGGCTGCTGCATCTGCTCCTGTGCTTCACATTAAAACGGAAACGCTGCGTTTGAGGCGGTTAAATGAGAGAGAGCTCGGCGCGTGTGCAGGAGCTGCGCAGAGCTGCGCAGAGAGCCAGAGGACGTGATAACAGCATCCTGCCCTCTCTGCTCCTTTCTCTGTATCTATTCAATTATGCATCTTAACGCAGCCATGTGGAAACAGGACTCCAGCATTAAACCAAAGAGCACAACAGGAAGATAATGAGAAGCTAAAAGGAATTTAAAAAGCCCGGTGTTTCCGATAAGGTGGTAATTCCTGACTCCAGCTGTAGGACTCTGCTCAATTACTGCCCCTTTCACTGGCTGCAGTCAAAGTGATAAAAAATTCAATTAAGTCTGCAGTGTTATTTAGCTCAGGGATATTAGTTATTAGTTATTAGACATTAGTTTAAACCATGCAGAAAGGGGGAGATTAAATAAACGTTGCTCTGCATTAAAATGACTGTTCCCAAAGAACATCTGTGCAAGTTCCCCAGGACACGCCATATTCCTGTTTACAAAACAGGTCTGCGGCCTTTCCAGATATAATATTTACACAGTCCAGTTTCATAGAAATAATATAATACATCTATATATAATAACAATGTTATATAACAACATTGGTCAATGTACTGGAGTGGCAGGGTGTGTTTGTACGTGTCCCTCAGAGAGAGCGGTGTGCTGGAGCAGCAGAGAGAGCGGTGTGCTGGAGCGTCAGGGTGTGCTTGTGTGTGTCCCTCAGAGAGAGCGGTGTGTTGGAGCGGCAGGGTGTGCTTGTACGTGTCCCTCAGAGAGAGCGGTGTGCTGGAGCGGCAGAGAGAGCGGTGTGTTGGAGCGGCAGGGTGTGCTTGTACGTGTCCCTCAGAGAGAGCGGTGTGTTGGAGCGGCAGGGTGTGCTTGTGTGTGTCCCTCAGAGAGAGCGGTGTGTTGGAGCGGCAGGGTGTGCTTGTACGTGTCCCTCAGAGAGAGCGGTGTGCTGGGTTTGTTTGCGGCCAGCTGGAGGCTGAATCCATCACTGTTCCTTTAGAACTGGCGTAGCTTCCCCCTCCGCGCTGTCTCACCTGGGTGGATTTCTCCTGCGCTGGCGGCCCACGGCCAGGCCCCGCAGCCTGCCGGCTGTCTCGGGCTCACAGGTAATTGGACTCAGTTGTTGAAGCGAAGCAGCAGAGCGATGATTTGGCACACCCTGCAAACATGAATGCAGAGCCCAGGAATCTCAGACAAACCCCAGACAAATCCCAGCATGCACCTCACCCTGTCAGAGGAGGGAGAAGAGCTGGGGGAGAGCGGCTGTGTGATGCATTGAGATTCAGGTCTGTTTATAAGAGCACAGCTCAGCTTTTCAGCGTAACGCTGCATTTCCCTGCCGTCCCTCTCTGCTGAGCAGCTCAGCCATGCCTCTCTCACTGTGAGTTTATGGTATCTGCACAGATGCTGCGGTGAAGTCTCTCTCACACCTCTCTCTCACGCTGAAATGATCTTTTCAGAATAAAACTGCACTGAAACCACAAACACTCTGTAATGCCCCCGTCCAATTATATCCCTCACTCCTTTTCTGGCCAGCTTAATATTCCAGCTCAAGCCCAGGACCCGATGCCAAAGATCAGACCTACATTGCAAACCTGGGTTCTTTAATCTTCCTCGCTCAGTTGGCAGATATTTTCAGCTGGCTATAACTATGATTTCTTGGTGGCTCCAAGCTTTGACTGCTGTTGACCCCGCTGGGGGAAACGCAGGGATATGTTTACCAACAGAGAACCTGTGAAACAGTGTGAGAAGCCCAGCATCTTTCACTGTCTCACACTCTCTCACACTGCAGGATATACAGCACCAGCACAGAGAGCTGCCCTCCACCGTCACCCCCTGGGAGAAGGCTAACACATTCTGTTAGGATCCAAACACAGAGTGCATGTACCGTTCTGACAGTTCAGTCTGAAAGATGGATCTCAGGAGCTGCTGTAGCCCAGGTGGTGGAGGTTAGCATCATGCTATCCAGACAAAATGACCGTTTTATCATTTCTTGGTGATTCTGATGTCTAATATTGTGGACTTGTGGCCACTGTAGAACAATTAATATATAATCTCATGTATTGTAGTGGAGTGTTACCTGTGGCCAATGGAGTTCAACCTGCATCTGTCTGCACACAACATTCTCACTTTCTTTTGGAAACACTGCCACAACATTGTCTAAACGTTTCCACACGTTACAAGCATGTGGATGGACACTGTAAGACACAAATGTTCACTTCTCAGCGGATCTGTGCCTCCATCTATAACAGTTAGTGCTCTGGATCTGCAGGAGGAGGACTGACTGGCCTGCCGGGTTCATTAGTGACCCCCCACTGAAGCAGGTGATTTGGACCCCGCTGCACCCCTTGGACCCCCTCCTCCCCCCGCTGCACCCCTTGGACCCCCTCCTCCCCCCGCTGCACCCCATGGACCCCCTCCTCCCCCCGCTGCACCCCTTGGACCCCCTCCTCCCCCCGCTGCACCCCTTGGACCCCCTCCTCCCCCCGCTGCACCCCTTGGACCCCCTCCTCCCCCCGCTGCACCCCTTGGACTCCCCCCCCACAGCGATGGTGGCCCCCCCGCGGCCCCCTCTCCACTGCGTTTCTCTGCTGTAGTGGACAGTGTGACACAGCTAATCAGCCGACAGGCCAGGCCTCTCTGGCAGAAAACTCATTTGCTTTCCATCAAGAAGGATTTTCCATTTGCTCTCACACGCCGACATCTTCCTCTGCACACAAACAGGAGGAGCTGTGCTCCCTTTGCTTCTCTGTGTTTCTCTGTGTTACAGGCCCCTGTGCTGGCAGTCTGACGCTGTGTTTCTCTGCGTTACAGACGCCTGCGCAGGCAGTCTGACGCTGTGTTTCTCTGTGTTACAGGCCCCTGTGCTGGCAGTCTGACGCTGTGTTTCTCTGTGTTACAGCCGCCTGTGCTGGCAGTCTGACGCTGTGTTTCTCTGCGTTACAGACGCCTGCGCAGGCAGTCTGACGCTGTGTTTCTCTGTGTTACAGGCCCCTGTGCTGGCAGTCTGACGCTGTGTTTCTCTGCGTTACAGACGCCTGCGCAGGCAGTCTGACGCTGTGTTTCTCTGTGTTACAGCCGCCTGTGCTGGCAGTCTGACGCTGTGTTTCTCTGCGTTACAGACGCCTGCGCAGGCAGTCTGACGCTGTGTTTCTCTGCGTTACAGACGCCTGTGCTGGCAGTCTGACGCTGTGTTTCTCTGTGTTACAGACGCCTGTGCTGGCAGTCTGACGCTGTGTTTCTCTCCCTCAGAAGCTGACTGGACTCCACACTGCAGCTCTCTCTTCCTCTGAAGCGTATGCCGTGAGCGTCCACACACAGGCAAACCTAATGGCTTTGCAATCACCAGATGTTCACTCTTTAAACTGAGCACAGGCTCGAGGCAATGTCTGCCTTTCAGATTTAATGAGTTTATTTGCCATTTTTCAGGAGTGAAGTACAACACAGTTACTGCGTGTCACACCGCAGGATCAGAGAAACTGTGCTGTGGCTCCGGGTCTCTGCTCTCTCTGTGGGAATCTCCGTCTGCCCGAGTCTCGCTGCTCTCGCTGCAGGCTGCTGATGCAGCTGCTCCATCATGCCTCTCTGCCCCTCTGTCCAGCAGCACCGCTGACTGCTTCCCTCACCTGCAGTTTACCTGCACGCTCCACCTGGCCCCTCCCTCCACTCCCCCCTGCCCCCGTCTGCCCTGCTCCTCTCTGCGGGCCCACTCTCCCTGCAGCTGACCGGCTGATCTGAGAACAGCCTGAGGCTCCTGGTCCTTCCTCAGGGACCTGGCACAGGAGAGGGGTGGGATCCCGCTGATGGGGCTTTAATGTTGCTGAATTTGCCCATAGAAGAACACATCACACATCCCCTCTCATCCTGCTTCTACTGGCCAGGAAGAGTCATGTGACACAACTTGACTCCACCCAGAAATGCACAGCAGGACAATGGCTCTGCCTGGTTTACAACTCTATTCTGAATCTAACACAAGGTCAGGGGTCAGGGGTCAGAGAAACCTGAGAGAACATGCAGAACAGAGAAACAGCTCTGCTTCTGTCTGGTGCTGGCAGGGAAGTGTGCTAATCTAACAGATAATTCACTAAATCAGTCAAAGCTGGTACAATAGCACATTTCCCTATAAATAAGGTTTATAATTACACACAGCAAATGTGAGTGAGTGAGCTGTAATTGGGAAAATTGCACAGGAGATGTAGGACTCCCAGCTCACGGCTTCCCTGATGAATTCCTCATCGACTGCCTGACCTGCAAGGAAGGCCCTCAAGCCTCTTTCCAAGCCGTTTTGACCCAAACACTTAAATCATTAACTGTTAATCTATTTCAATTTAAATATCATCAGCTGACTTCTCCCATCGTTAAGGGCGTCAATTAGGCCTAGCCTAGCCAATGAAACAGACAGGCACCTTTGGGAACCCAGTCGATTTCATTAATTGGGTCTTCTTAAACGAATGCAGTCAGATCATGGAGGGAATTAGAGCAGCGCGCTGGTCAGCAATCGCTGAAATTTACAAAAAACTGAAAGAAGCTGTGAAAGTCATAAATAATCAGCTCTTCCATACGGGAGGATCAGAGAGAGAGAGGACATGCTCTGCAGTGAAAGTGGATTGGAAGCCTGGACAGACGACATTACAGTCCTAACGATTAGAGCAGAGACACAACCAAGGGTCCAAGAGGGGGAGGAGCTGGGACGGGGGGGGGGGGGCATGTTCAAAGAGTGCAGCTGAGTCTTTAATGCAACCATGACTACATTTCCATTACAGCATCCAGCTCCAGAGAATCCATGCTGAAACATAGTGTGACAGGGGACACCAGTGTACCTCGCATTTAACTCAGAGTCACCGTCTCAAAGTCGCCATGGAGACAGTGGTTAGACACACTGTCTGTGCCGGGGGGGGGGGGGGGGGGGGGCGAAAGACACAAACCCACTGTGGAGCCGCACCTGATACTGACAGAGGGCAGGAGGCAAGAGCCTGTGCACATGATAGATGGGCTCTGTAATCAGAATAATCAGATGAATAAAACAGCGGTGCGTTGAAGGATGGGCTCTGTAATCTGGTGAATAAACCAGGGCTGACGGATATGTTCTGCAGGATAATCTGATGAATAAAACAGCGGCGCGTTGACTGATGGTATTCGTAATGCAATCAGATTAATAAACAGCAGAGACGGATGGGCCATGGCTTCTGTTACTGAACGGGGTGAAAGAAACCACATTATTTCCTCTTAATTTGGTCATTACTTTGACCCTCATTCAACCTGTATTTAAAAATGGCATTAAAAATGCTTGGATACTGACAAAAGCAAGTCGCTGGTCTCTGTACGGCTCAGAGACAGGGGGAGGAGAGAGGAGCAGAGTGAGAGAGAAAGAGAGAGAGAAGAATTGACAGATGGGGACAGAGGGAAATTCAAGCTCAAATGGGCCATTAGAAATCTCTGCACATACTGTAAACCTGAAATGATGGAAATAAATAATGGTAATAAGCTCAACGAGCAACTTCAGGGTAAGTGAACAAACAGAAAACACAGCCCAAAGGGCTTCTGTGCCCACATCAGCTCCCACAAACACAGTTTATATCAATCATTCAACCAACGGCCCTGCATAGCAGTGAAGTGGATGGCCCAATCAAAGAACAGGATTCTCGGACAAACAGCCAATAGAAATCCTGCATGCAGAGTTCTACAACATCTTGCAAGTCCAGGGGAAAACTCCTGACCACGCCCCCCCCCATCATCATTTACCTGCCCTTACCTGCCCTTACCTGCTCTTACCTGCCCTTACCTGCCCTTACCTGCCCTTACCTGCCCTTACCTGCCCTTACCTGCCCTTACCTGCCCTTACCTGCTCTTACCTGCTCTTACCTGCCCTTACCTGCCCTTACCTGCTCTTACCTGCCCTTACCTGCCCTTACCTGCTCTTACCTGCCCTTACCTGCCCTTACCTGCCCTTACCTGCCCTTACCTGCTCTTACCTGCCCTTACCTGCCCTTACCTGCTCTTACCTGCTCTTACCTGCCCTTACCTGCCCTTACCTGCTCTTACCTGCCCTTACCTGCCCTTACCTGCTCTTACCTGCTCTTACCTGCCCTTACCTGCCCTTACCTGCTCTTACCTGCCCTTACCTGCCCTTACCTGCTCTTACCTGCCCTTACCTGCCCTTACCTGCTCTTACCTGCCCTTACCTGCCCTTACCTGCCCTTACCTGCCCTTACCTGCCCTTACCTGCTCTTACCTGCTCTTACCTGCTCTTACCTGCCCTTACCTGCTCTTACCTGCTCTTACCTGCCCTTACCTGCCCTTACCTGCTCTTACCTGCCCTTACCTGCCCTTACCTGCTCTTACCTGCCCTTACCTGCTCTTACCTGCCCTTACCTGCTCTTACCTGCCCTTACCTGCCCTTACCTGCTCTTACCTGCTCTTACCTGCTCTTACCTGCCCTTACCTGCCCTTACCTGCTCTTACCTGCCCTTACCTGCTCTTACCTGCCCTTACCTGCCCTTACCTGCTCTTACCTGCTCTTACCTGCTCTTACCTGCCCTTACCTGCTCTTACCTGCTCTTACCTGGTCGTTGAGCAGACAGCACACCTGCTCACCTGCTCGGTGCAGGAGGTAAAGACTGATCTTCTGAGCACTGATCAGATCAGCCAGTGCACCACATACAGTCAACACAAGCATCAAATCCACACAGACCTACAGACAGAGTGCTGCGAGGCCCCACTTCAGACAGACAGACGGAGACAGACAGACAGGCAGGCAGGCAGACAGACAGGCAGATAGACAGGCAGACAGGCAGATAGACAGGCAAGCAAACAGACAGACAGACAGGCAGGCAGGCAGGCAGGCAGGCAGACAGATAGACAGACAGGCAGACAGGCAGACAGGCAGGCAGACAGGCAGGCAGGCAGACAGACAGACAGACAGGCAGACAGGCAGATAGACAGGCAGACAGGCAGATAGACAGGCAGACAGGCAGGCAGATAGACAGACAGACAGGCAGGCAGGCAGGCAGACAGGCAGACAGACAGACAGACAGGCAGACAGGCAGACAGGCAGGCAGACAGGCAGGCAGGCAGACAGACAGACAGACAGACAGGCAGGCAGGCAGGCAGGCAGGCAGGCAGACAGATAGACAGGCAGGCAGACAGGCAGACAGACAGGCAGACAGGCAGATAGACAGGCAGACAGGCAGATAGACAGGCAGACAGGCAGGCAGATAGACAGACAGACAGGCAGGCAGGCAGGCAGACAGGCAGACAGACAGACAGACAGGCAGGCAGACAGGCAGGCAGACAGGCAGGCAGGCAAGCAGACAGGCAGGCAGGCAAACAGACAGACAGGCAGGTAGGCAGACAGATAGACAGGCAGGCAGGCAGGCAGATAGACAGGCAGGCAGACAGAGAGACAGGCAGATAGACAGGCAGGCAGGCAGATAGACAGGCAGGCAGGCAGATAGACAGGCAGGCAGACAGAGAGACAGGCAGATAGACAGGCAGGCATGCAGGCAGACAGGCAGAACTACAGCTGCTTGTTCTCGGTGTTTGGCAGAGGCTGCCCCATGAACACGCAAGCAAATGCAGGCATGAACAGAGCTGAGAAAACCCACACAGGTGAAATAGCATCAGACCCCTGAAAACACATGGAAATATTACAAAAGAATCCTCAGACAAAAATTCATGTACCAGCAACCTAGACTTCTCCTTTCATTCTCTGATGCAAGCTAGTTTACACCTTTAGCCAAATAACTGCTCCCTACTGTGCATAACAAGGAATTATCTGCTAAATAAATAAATGTAAATGTAAATTATCAAAACCAAACACAGAAATGAGGCCGCTTGTGGATGGCCATCTTTTCCACTTATAGTAACTAAAATGTAAAGTCACTGATGAAAGCACCTGACTTCAATAGATTCAGTCATTAACAGAAGCCCTACTAAAAAATACTGATCACCTGTCAAACACTGCAAATAAACCAATGGATAAATAATCCAAACCATTAAGATAAATATTTCCCTATAATATAAGAAGTCGCATTCAATGCATTAGTAAGTATAGTTTGCTTAAGTGGTACAGAAAGATTTGAAGTATTAAAGCTCATATCTGGGCAGAGTCTGTGTACTTCTGAGATTACCGTTTAATTCTCGCTGCTCTGATGTCTTCAGTGGAGAGTGAAAGGAGAAAAACTCAGTGGGAGTGTGGGGAGAAAGATGAATTCCTTCCACTCTAAATGGAATGATTAATTATTCATTTGTGTTAAATAAGATGTAAAGTTTAATTAACTGGGGCGGCTCTTTGCGCCCGTGTTGGAAGAGAACGCTAATTCTCTGTTCAGTTTCCCAGGCTGGTTTAATGCATTACAGAGACACAGAGCGCTATCCCAGAGTTCCACTGTTTCAGGGCGTGGCCCTTAAAGGATCATGCGAGAGGAGTCTGCTCCTGGATGCTGCTCAGAGACGCAGCCAGCCGCTGTGTGCAGTCTTACACAATGTTGTTTAACGAAGTGCTCTCATTTCTCAGGCATGTGCAGGTAACTGATAACGCTCAGAGAGAAGAGGTTTGTATTACAGAGACGGACAGCCCCCCCCCCCCCCCCCCCCCACCTTTTGTGCACATGAAGGTGGAGCTTTCAGCCATTGCTGTACCGATTGGCTGGTTGCCTGCACAGCATGGACCTGCTCTGTGGTGTCATTTGTTAGTCAGATACACTGGGCAGATATGAGGACATGAATACCACACAGAAAACTACAGCAGAGCAGGAAGAGGCAATTCACAGCCGTGTCAGAGGGGACATGTGATTGGTCACTCTCATATGGGAAAAAAAGAATGGAAGTTTTTGCATTCACCCCGAACACAACGGCTAACTCAACCATAACTCAGCACCTCCCGGCCAAGGCCAGCAGAGCGCGTCCACTTAACCTGCCAGACAAAGGTCAAAGGTCAGGGACTCTACTCTACCGTTCTAACAGATGTAATCCATCATGAGATTTATAACCAAGGGAAAACACACTCTCTCTCTCTCACACACACACACACACACACACACACACACACACACTTTCTCACACCTACACACACACGCTTTCTCACACATACCTACACACATGCTCTCTCACACACACACACACACACACGCATTCACTCTCTCTTGCGTGCATGCACGCACACACACACAGACACATTCACAGTCTCTCAGACACAAACATTCAGCTGCAAACCACTGATGAAAATGAATTCCTGTTGTCACATCCTTTCTCTCTCTCTCTCTCTCTCTCTCTCTCTCTCTCTCTCCTTCAATTCACCTCCTCCCCTTCTCAGTACTTTCTATGAACATATTAGAAAGGGAATAGCGATTTCGAATAAACAAATCTGAGAAAAACAGATTTATAATGGTTGAGATGTAGAAATCAAACACAGTCAAAAAATGCAAAATTTATCACATAATCAGCTGCAAAACTGGCCAGAAAAGCGCTGGTCTTTGCCTTGGAATTCTGCCTGTCAGATCTATTATGTCCTGATGAGATGGTGGCCTATATTTAGCGGTCATTCTGGGCCCACCTGCACGCACACACACACATCCACACACACACACACGCATGCACACACGCAACACGCACACACACACGCACGCACGCACGCACACACACATCCACACACACACACACACACACGCACACGCACACACACACACACACACGCACTCACGCACACATTCAGCATGAGGAAGACCCACAGAGACAGGCCTGCCTCCAGGACGTTTGCATGGATGTTCACCTCATTGTCAGTAATAACGGGCACTGGATGGTACTTTGCTGAATAGTTAATGGTGTATGGGGCTAGCAGTCCCTCCATTCAGGGGCAGATGTCCCTCATGTACCCTGATCGCTCTGGCCGCCACGTGGGGCGATGAGTGTCAGCATGCCCATCTTCCTCTGCAGACTAAGAGGGAGCCTCTTGGCTCGACTGTCTAGATATTATAGCATTAAAATAATATTTTTATAGTGCTTTAGCGTATTGCTAACACTGTTGTTCATGACAGTAGCACAGTAGGTCTGTATTATCAACATGGTCCCGCTAACTGCAGCAGTGTGGCGTCCTCACATCTGTTCCCACACACTTTGACATGATCCAGCGTGCTGTTCATTGGGCCCCACTGCATGACTGACATCTCTTTGCTTCGTAAATCAGTCCAGGTGAATTACTGTGAAATTTTAATGCTCCATAAACTGGGATTTCATGTGTAGCTACCCCGAGTCAGCAGCTGAGGCACACTATAAAACATAGCTGCAAAAGTTCTTTTCAATGAGAGGCTGTTCCCAAACCTGTAATAAACAATACAGTTGAGATTTCTCCGTAAATACCACCTAGAGAGGTCAGACACGACTCCCTTCCAGTTCAATCCTAACTGACTTTCTTCCTACTCAACAACATGCCTTCTTCATTGTGCATAAAGTCCTTCCTGTGTGATCATAGATGCATGTGTGATATGTATAAATTTCGTGTGATAATTGACTTCCTGCAGCCTTGTACTTGCTTTTTCCTCTGTGTAGTAGGCATCATGGTGTTCTGCCAGTGTTACTAAAAACATCCCCCGTGCGTGATATGGAGGAATCTCTCAGCCGCAATCTACACTGAATTTAACCTCTCAATCTGAACCACAACCGCAGTCAGAATCTCTCAGCCTGAATCTATCCTGAATTTAACCTCATAACACGAACCACAACCGCTAACATAATCTCTCAACCACAACCGCAGTCAGAATCTCTGAACATGAACCACAGCTGCAATCATGATTGCTCAACCCGAACCATGACTGCAAAATTAGCCAGGACTGCAGCTGCTGAAGGTCACCATGCGGAGCACATCTGACACTCTGGATCTTTCCACACAGCACATGTTAATTCCCGTCAATCGCTTTGATGGCTTTGATTTCTCATCTTTCATCCATCTATGCCAAAGCTCCACCTTCTGTTTTATAACGTGATTGAAATATGACACCGTGGCATGTGGCAAAGTGCAGCTGGCCAATGAAATCAGAGTGATCTGAGCTCCGTAACATCAGTGGAGCTCCGCCCCAGTGAGGCTGAGATCTCTTCGACAGCCAGTTCATTAAGAGCCAAGAGGTGAGTGTGCTGGTTTGTGCTCTTCATCACAGCTTAAAGGACATGCAAGTGCCTTCAGACTGAACGATCACCTATTACAGTGCAATGAAACCACGTTTGGTCCATATGGATTACCTGGTTTAAAAAAGATTTGTCTGCTGCACCTTAATTTTTCTGTCTGGGAGTTTGTTAAAGTCAGGCTGCCAATCAACTCAAAGAAGGGAAGCCACAGTACCGAATGAGAGGCGTTTCTGCAGATGTTTAAGGTTCATGTAATGACCTTATTGTAGTCTATGTCTAGATTTACTACAGCTCTCAGTCCATATACTCCCTGAGCATTTACTCCTGTTTGAGGGAGACGCACAGAGCTGTCTGCACGGAGCCACGGCAGGGCTGACATTTTCTTTCTGTCAACGGTAAAGATGATTGATTCTAATAATGGCACATATGTCACGATTCCCTGCTTCTGCTGAAGAATACGGACCTTTATATTAAATTATTCCTTTAAAACACAAGGCTTTTATCATTTTCAGTAATGAACAGTGTCTCCTCAAAGGATGTAGATTAGATAAGGGGAATAATCTCTGTGGCCAAACCCAATTATGTGATGATGGGAGTAAATTAGAGCTCGGCAGTGGAAGGATGGTTTCTGCCGCCACTCTCTGAGCTGAGAGGGGGACCGGAGGAGCCTCTCCAAACCGTCCGTCTGTCTGTCTGCTGTGGACACAGGTCGGATGCATCTGCAGGATGGCTCCGGCTGATTTTAAAAACATTAATAATGGCAGAGTAACGCGTGTGACAGCATGGTTGCCGGGGGCAGTGGGGAAGGCCCGACGGAACTGACCTCAGATCAGACTCATTATCATGCTGATTAGAGGCCCCGGTGTGGCGAGACCGGCCTGACGCTCTGATTAGAGTTTCAGGGGAATGACAGCCCCATCAGGCAGGGAGGTCCCTCTCCACGGCGACTCATCAAAGCAATCCTCCAATCAGCACGCCCGCGGGTTACCATGGCACCCAGGGGACAGCAGAGTTCAGGGAAGGACAGCCCCTCACGGTCCCCCATGTGGGTCGATAAGGATCAGATCATGAGTGTGGCATTATGACTCGCGCTGTTAGTACTTACTGTACCACACCTCTCTCCCCACTCACCTGCCCCACACCTCTCTCCTCACTCACCTGCCCCACACCTCTCTCCTCACTCACCTGCCCCACACCTCTCTCCCCACTCACCTGCCCCACACCTCTCTCCTCACTAAACCTGCCCCACACCTCTCTCCTCAGACAGCTGCCCCACATCTCTCTCCTCACTGACCTGCCCCACACCTCTCTCCTCACTCACCTGCCCCACACCTCTCTCCTCACTGACCTGCCCCACACCTCTCTCCTCACTCACCTGCCCCACACCTCTCTCCCCACTCACCTGCCCCACACCTCTCTCCTCACTCACCTGCCCCACACCTCTCTCCTCACTCACCTGCCCCACACCTCTCTCCTCACTCACCTGCGTTCTCTGTTAGTGTGGAATGGGAAAATCCACTTTCCAAGCCCATCCAAAGCTTTCCTTGATCAAGTCTGAAATTTACCACTTTGTGAAAGACTGACTTCCTCAGGAGCTGGTGTAATACACGCCTGTTGCCCTCATACTGACACACACTCCATACTGTCGGTTTCCATAACGACCCACTGAAGCAGAACTTTGACTGTCAAACTGTTCTTTGAATAATGCATGCTTTTAAGTGGGAGAGCAGTTATAATAATTAAAGGATAAGATTTCAGCCATAAATACTGCATAAATAACCTCCATCTCCTACTCCAACAACATTCACCACATCAGCTGAATCCAAAACTGATTTCTGCATTTAATACTGCACATGTTATTTCTTACTTCTATTCACATTGCTCACATTGTTAAATCACGGTACCCATTGAAACACATGGATTTTCACTGAATTAATTTGGTTAAATACCTTCAGCATGTGAAAAAGTGGGACTTAGATCCTCCACACAAAGAAATACGGTGCAGGATACGGTACGGGATATTGATCTCCATGTTCTGGTTGATATATCAGTTATTGATTTGAAGCCATTTCTAACAGCACTGAGACTGCATATGACCTTTGGGGGAAACATCAGTCTCTCCTCTGTAGAGTCCAACATCACTCTACCTTTCGCAAGTTGTTCTGATGCGGGAACAAAAATGTATTCAGACTTACATATTCATCACGGGGGGGGCTCCCGTGGTAAAGTAGATGTTTTGTTAAAAGCTCCAGTGTGGAGATGAAATGAATAGCTCTGAGGGACCCCAGCCCAGCTCAGCGTGAATATTAAACAGAGTGAAGCGGCTTATCGCTGGTGGCAGCTTGTGACAGAAGCTTGTGCTCCGCTGAGGAGGAAGAGACAGGCTCGTTAGCAGCCAGGAGGAGACAGCTGAGCGGGACCCTCCCACACAACAATGCGGGGATGCTGCAACAGCACAGCAACACTGCGCAGAGCGTAACACCTCATAATGAGCCAATCAGGTGTACAAAGACTCTTCCACTTACTCTTACAGTCATATGGAGTCTCTTACCACAAACCACTGTAACCCACTATGATGAATAGAGTGCTGTAACACAGCTTCATGAGCACAGAGTGCTGTATCACAGCTTCATGAGCACAGAGTGCTGTAACACAGCTTCATGAGCACAGAGTGCTGTATCACAGCTTCATGAGCACAGAGTGCTGTAACACAGCTTCATGAGTACAGAGTGCTGTAACACAGCTTCATGAGCACAGAGTGCTGTATCACAGCTTCATGAACGTAGAGTACTGTATCACAGATTCATGAACGTAGAGTACTGTATCACAGATTCATGAACGTAGAGTACTGTATCACAGATTCATGAACGTAGAGTACTGTAGCACAGTTTCATGAACGTAGAGTACTGTAGCACAGCTTCATGAGCACAGAGTGCTGTAACACAGCTTCATGAACACAGAGTGAGACAGCAATGACACAATGAACTACAGCAATGACACCCAGCAATGACACAGTGAGCTACAGCAATGACACAGTGAGCTACAGCAATCACACAGTGAGCTACAGCAATGACACAGTGAGCTACAGCAATCACACAGTGAGCTACAGCAATCACACAGTGAGCTACAGCAATCACACAGTGAGCTACAGCAATGTGTAACACCAGAGAGACGCACGGCCCCCTGGGATAGGCCATCCTTCAGCATCCTCCAGCACACCACCCTGCTCTGAGACCACAATGAGCAGAACTAACCCAGCCAGACTGACAAACAAAACTGCCACGCGAGTAGAGTGTGAGTGTGGGGTGAGTAGGGGGTGAGTAGGAGGTGAGTAGAGTGTGAGTGTGGGGTGAGTAGAGTGTGAGCGTGAGGTGAGTAGAGTGTGAGTAGAGTGTGAGCGTGAGGTGAGTAGGGGGTGAGTAGAGTGTGAGTGTGGGGTGAGTAGGGGGTGAGTAGAGTGTGAGTGCGGAGTGAGTAGGGGGTGAGTGTGAGGTGTGTAGAGTGTGAGCGTGAGGTGAGTAGAGTGTGAGCATGAGGTGAGTAGAGTGTGAGTGTGGGGTGAGTAGGGGGTGAGTAGAGTGTGAGTGTGGGGTGAGTAGGGGTGAGTAGAGTGTGAGTGTGGGGTGAGTAGGGGGTGAGTGTAGCATGAAGTACGAAATGCATGAGCATAATATTAGTGTGAGTATGAGTGTAATATAGTGGGTGGAAGTGTAGCATAGTGGTAAGGAGCAGGGCTTGTAACCACAAGGTTGCTGGTTTTATCCCCCTCTAGGGCACCGCTGTTGTACCCCTGGGCAAGGCAGTTAACTCACAATTGCCTCAATAAATACCCAGCTGTGTGAGTAGAATATGAGGATAGTAATATGGGATGAATAGTTTCCTATTGTTCTGATTGGTTTACCATTTATTGTGAAAAGCCACAGTTAAGACAGAAGAGAGCAGATGCTGAGAGTTCCTCTCTGGACTGATATTTAAACTGTATAATCATTCCACTTCAGTCTGAGGGGGGAGCACACAGCACACCTCACTGGGACAGGAGAGGCATTTCGCCACTAAATGGATAAATGTAACACATATCAACCTAAGTATATCGACAGCCACATGAAGACCGAAATTTGAAGTAACGTAGTTATTCATAAGCACATCCCACCCCGTGCTCCCTCTCTCCCCCCCCTCTCTGCTCACTGACATTCTGCCATCAGGATTATCCCTTTCCTGGAGCTTAAAATGGAAAAACAAGCTTTAGCTTTAATAAAACTCACACACTCAGTTCCCATGCAGTGCTCTGTTGCGTAAAAACCTAATCTTAGGCAGATATAGCTCTTACGCCACCTGACTGGGAAATTCAGCTGTGTGCTGTAGTCTCATTCAGATACACGCACCAGGTGTGTCCAGGGATCTGCCTGCAGGACATGCAGGTCTATTACAGTGTGGATACATAAATAAAACATTATTACCCGGAAATTAAGAGACCAGCTTATCCTCTCTCCATATGAAACATCAGGCTCTCATATCCGATTACAAGCAGAAAGACAAGGTCATTATCTCAGCTCCGCTCCTGATACACCACGTACAGCCAATCACAGAGTCCCATCTCCCAGGAGCCATAAAATAACTTATCAAACAGCTGTTTATTATGCCTGGGGATTCTGGGCAGGTAGAAGTCCACTGGGGGTGGGGGGTTCAGACTGTGCTGGGGTGTGGGTTCGAGAGGCACTACCATGCTCCATCCCCTGACTCTGCACAGCTGAGCTGACCTTACATACCACACTCATGCAAGTCCCAGGAGAGAAGCAGAGCCATTCACAGCTTTACAGCAGGAAGGAGGAGTCATTTCTTCTCATTGCCTTCAATTGCCTTGGACCAGTTCAATCTTTACATTTGATCAACTCAGACTGGGACATTTGGAAATTTAGCATAAACCATCTGAATATATTCAAGTATATTGATGGATGCTCAAGAAGTGATATCTTGTGGTCTTGTGATTCAGTTGTTATCAAAGCTATTTTAGAGAGTATAGGACATGCACTAAAAAGCAGTTTTAAACTGGATATATTTCTCCTTTCTCCCAGGTGTCATCTTCAGTGACTGAAATCATGCACAATGTAGAATCTAAAGCCTTTTCTCTGGGGCAAGCTTGTTGCTGTGAGAGACTTGAGAGCCCCCTATAGATGCTGGCAAACATGACAACCTTTTACCAACCTTTTCAGATTGGTACCTATTGAGGAACCCTTGAGGAACACCCCCGAACACCCCAGAACACCCCCAAACACCCCTAGGCAGGCAGGGAAATGTGTCCACCCTGTCCCTCTTGCTTTTTCAGGTCTCCATTACAGAAAAATAAATGTAGCATTTTGTGACCTAAGCCTCCGCACCTGGGGATTTTTTTGTTTTGAAAAGCAAAGAGGCTTGAGATTCAGTGTGCTGGGTTTGTGCTTATCACTTCTGATACCAATGCATCTCTCTCTCTCTCACACACACACACACAGAAATGAAGTCTCCAAATCAGATTTGGATGAGGTTCTCTCTCCTCTTGATGAGAAAAATAAGATAGGATTCGTCCTGTTTTTTCAGCTCTCACAGGTCTGTGACATTAATGAAAGGGTACAAAATAAGCTTCTGCAGAAAATCCTGTGTCTGACCGCGCGCACACACACACACACACACACACACACACACGCACACACACACACACACACACACACCTGCATGACTATCCTCAAAACAAACAACTGTGTAGGGAGATAGGACAAAGTACGGTGAAGTGATATGTGTGTACTGGCACATATATGAGAGTTTGTATGTGTGTGTGTGTAAAAATGTTCACATTTCCTCTTTTCCTGCTGTTTCTGGGAAAGCAGGTATATTCATATTCATATAACATGTATGCCAATTATATGTTTTATTTACAGATGTTTGCATTTCAGAGTGAATGTATGACCTTTAGTTCTAGCTTGTCAGTGTTTCTGTGTAAATGAGACTGTTTGCAGGAGCGTGATGTGACACAGAGAGGGAGGTGCTGGTCCCTGTGCAGGGTGTGCGAATGAGCACCTCCACAGTCTCCTCACACACTGCCAAAGGTGGCAAGCAAAGCCGATACGTGGGTCCTGTGTAGGGAAACCTCCCACCTGCCCCCCCCAAAATAATATATTACAACCAACCCCAGGCCCCCACCACACCCCCACAAAGGTGAAAGGGGTTCAACCCAGGCAGCAGCAATAGGCTCACCCATCTCCATGACGATGACCAGGTCACCCAGCAAGCAGGGTAACCAAAGAGTCCATCTCTCACCATGGAAACCGGGTGGAACAGCAGGTGTCAGTACGGGGGAGGAGGACACAGCTGGAGCTGACCCTGTGGATGCAGAGGACAGGTGTGTTAAAGAGACGCACTGGCAACTCGCCTTAACGCCCCAGCGAGGCGCTGGCCTCCTGTGGGCAGCGCGGGAAGAACAGCGAGCAGATTATCATTCCAGCCCAGAGTGAGCGCAAGCACAACATCAAAGCACTTACAGCTTACTGCTTCCTCTATGTTAACTCAAGCACATAAAATTATGCACAACTCCACTCCTTAATGAAAAGGAGGTCCCGAGCCAGGCTCAGCAGCAGTCCGCTCCTGATATTACTGATTGCCAAGATGCCAATCGGTCATTTCACTCTCACAGGCCATCATTTTCAGCCATTTACACTCTAATTAGGTCTGACTGGTGTGTGTGTGTCAGCAGGCGGAGTTACTCTCACTCATCATCAGTGCACATACACACAATCATGTCATTGTTAACATGCTTAATTACAGGCACAGGGATAAAAGGCAGGAATGGAATATCAATAAAGACACTCCCTCACAGAGCTCCTCGTGTTCAACACACGGTGTCATATTTAATAATCCAGTTTCCCGGATACCCGGAGCACTGAGATTGCATGCAGTTGCTACCGACTTTGCGTTACAGCTGTGGATGAGTGAGAGGGTATGTACTGTCTGTAAAGTCTGAGGAAGCAGCCAATGACGGAGCAGATGAGCAGGTAAGAAGTGGCCAGATTCTCCGTTTCGACGGGTGGGGGGGTGTCCTTATGAAACACAATGTGCTAAACTAACGGCAGCCAACGTGTCAGATTTTTGTGAATATTCTGTATGAGTCTTAATCAGCCCCATGTGGACAGAATCACAGGAATGCATTCTGGAGCAGCTCGGGCCCCGTGGGGATAATCTCTCTCTCAACACAAACACAAAGTGAGGTGTGGATATTTCAGCTGGTTGATCCCAGCTCTTTTCCACAGGAAGGATCTAGAGATTAGTCCTTCAACAAGGTGCAATGGATCAGATAAACTCATTAGATTATTGACTAAAATGCAGTGCGTGGGGCAGGTAATTTCCCCTCCATCAAACCATCAGCCTCCACCCGCCCCGGCCCCCCCAGCTAAAACCATCAGCCTCCACCCGCCCCGCCCCCCCCCAGCTAAAACCATCAGCCTCCACCCGCCCCGCCCCCCCCAGCTAAAACCATCAGCCTCCACCCGCCCCGCCCCCCCCAGCTAAAACCATCAGCCTCCACCCGCCCCGCCCCCCCCCAGCTAAAACCATCAGCCTCCACCCGCCCCGGCCCCGCAGCTAAAACCATCAGCCTCCACCCGCCCCGGCCCCGCAGCTAAAACCATCAGCCTCCACCCGCCCCGGCCCCCCAGCTAAAACCATCAGCCTCCACCCGCCCCGGCCCCGCAGCTAAAACCATCAGCCTCCACCCGCCCCGGCCCCCCAGCTAAAACCATCAGCCTCCACCCGCCCCTGCCCCCCCCCAGCTAAAACCATCAGCCTCCACCCGCCCCGGCCCCCCAGCTAAAACCATCAGCCTCCACCCGCCCCTGCCCCCCCCAGCTAAAACCATCAGCCTCCACCCGCCCCGCCCCCCCCAGCTAAAACCATCAGCCTCCACCCGCCCCGCCCCCCCCCAGCTAAAACCATCAGCCTCCACCCGCCCCGCCCCCCCCAGCTAAAACCATCAGCCTCCACCCGCCCCGCCCCCCCCAGCTAAAACCATCAGCCTCCACCCGCCCCGCCCCCCCCAGCTAAAACCATCAGCCTCCACCTGCCCTGCCCCCCCCAGCTAAAACCATCAGCCTCCACCCGCCCCGCCCCCCCCAGCTAAAACCATCAGCCTCCACCCGCCCCGGCCCCCCAGCTAAAACCATCAGCCTCCACCCGCCCCGCCCCCCCCCAGCTAAAACCATCAGCCTCCACCTGCCCCGCCCCCCAGCTAAAACCATCAGCCTCCACCCGCCCCGGCCCCCCAGCTAAAACCATCAGCCTCCACCCGCCCCGCCCCCCAGCTAAAACCATCAGCCTCCACCCGCCCCGCCCCCCCAGCTAAAACCATCAGCCTCCACCCGCCCCGCCCCCCCCCAGCTAAAACCATCAGCCTCCACCCGCCCCGCCCCCCCCAGCTAAAACCATCAGCCTCCACCCGCCCCGGCCTCCCAGCTAAAACCATCAGCCTCCACCCGCCCCGCCCCCCCAGCTAAAACCATCAGCCTCCACCCGCCCCGCCCCCCCAGCTAAAACCATCAGCCTCCACCCGCCCCGGCCTCCCAGCTAAAACCATCAGCCTCCACCCGCCCCGGCCTCCCAGCTAAAACCATCAGCCTCCACCCGCCCCGGCCTCCCAGCTAAAACCATCAGCCTCCACCCGCCCCGGCCCCCCAGCTAAAACCATCAGCCTCCACCCGCCCCGCCCCCCCAGCTAAAACCATCAGCCTCCACCCGCCCCGGCCTCCCAGCTAAAACCATCAGCCTCCACCCGCCCCGGCCTCCCAGCTAAAACCATCAGCCTCCACCCGCCCCGGCCTCCCAGCTAAAACCATCAGCCTCCACCCGCCCCGCCCCCCCCAGCTAAAACCATCAGCCTCCACCCGCCCCGCCCCCCCAGCTAAAACCATCAGCCTCCACCCGCCCCGGCCTCCCCAGCTAAAACCATCAGCCTCCACCCGCCCCGGCCCCCCAGCTAAAACCATCAGCCTCCACCCGCCCCGGCCCCCCCCAGCTAAAACCATCAGCCTCCACCCGCCCCGCCCCCCCCAGCTAAAACCATCAGCCTCCACCCGCCCCGGCCTCCCAGCTAAAACCATCAGCCTCCACCCGCCCCGGCCCCCCAGCTAAAACCATCAGCCTCCACCCGCCCCGGCCCCCCAGCTAAAACCATCAGCCTCCACCCGCCCCGGCCCCCCCCAGCTAAAACCATCAGCCTCCACCCGCCCCGCCCCCCCCCAGCTAAAACCATCAGCCTCCACCCGCCCCGGCCCCCCCAGCTAAAACCATCAGCCTCCACCCGCCCCGGCCCCCCAGCTAAAACCATCAGCCTCCACCCGCCCCGGCCCCCCAGCTAAAACCATCAGCCTCCACCCGCCCCGCCCCCCCGCAGCTAAAACCATCAGCCTCCACCCGCCCCGGCCCCCCCCAGCTAAAACCATCAGCCTCCACCCGCCCCGGCCCCGCAGCTAAAACCATCAGCCTCCACCCGCCCCGCCCCCCAGCTAAAACCATCAGCCTCCACCCGCCCCGGCCCCCCAGCTAAAACCATCAGCCTCCACCCGCCCCGCCCCCCCCAGCTAAAACCATCAGCCTCCACCCGCCCCGCCCCCCCCAGCTAAAACCATCAGCCTCCACCCGCCCCGCCCCCCAGCTAAAACCATCAGCCTCCACCCGCCCCGGCCCCCCCCAGCTAAAACCATCAGCCTCCACCCGCCCCGCCCCCCCCAGCTAAAACCATCAGCCTCCACCCGCCCCGGCCCCCCCCAGCTAAAACCATCAGCCTCCACCCGCCCCGCCCCCCCCAGCTAAAACCATCAGCCTCCACCCGCCCCGGCCCCCCCAGCTAAAACCATCAGCCTCCACCCGCCCCGGCCTCCCAGCTAAAACCATCAGCCTCCACCCGCCCCGGCCCCCCCAGCTAAAACCATCAGCCTCCACCCGCCCCGGCCCCCCAGTCTCTCCAACACCATCATCATGTCATGGCATCATGCCCTCTGCACCACCACCTTCACAGGGACAATAGATTTTTTTTTTTGGTTATCAATGCAATTCGGAAATAATGGTATGGAAAGTAACTTTGCCCAGGTGAGAAATTCAGTGTTATATTGCAGTGATGTAATTCAGCAGGGAGCAGAGGTTCCATCCAGAGCCGTTAATCACACCAGCTCTCACATGCGGCCTCAGTGTGACAGGCTAATACGCATTACCCACACTCCCAGGTTGGCCTATTCCCTGGGATTAGAGCGAAAACACCTACAGCCTGACGTCCCAAGGATGTTTGAATGGAAAAGAGAGGAGGCTTAAGGCTGTAACAGTCAGCTGGAGGAACCTTCCACTCTGCCTCTGTATCGGACAGCCTGCTCTCACACACCTGCACACACGTGGTGTGTGTGGAGCGTGTGGAGCGTGGTGTGTGGAGCGCGTGGAGCGTGTGGAGCGTGTGGAGCGTGGTGTGTGTGGAGCATGTGGAGCGTGGATTGTGTAGAGCGTGGTGTGTGTGGAGCGCGTGGAGCGTGGTGTGTGTGGAGCGCGTGGAGCGCGGTGTTTGTGGAGCGTGTGGAGCGTGGTGTGTGTGGAGCATGTGGAGCGTGGTGTGTGGAGCGTGTGGAGCATGCGGAGCGTGGATTGTGTGGAGCGTGGATTGTGTGGAGCGTGGTGTGCATGGAGCGTGTGGAGCGTGGTGTGTGTGGAGCGTGTGGAGCGTGGTGTGTGGATTGTGTGGAGCGTGGATTGTGTGGAGCGTGGATTGTGTGGAGCGTGGATTGTGTGGAGCGTGGTGTGTGGAGCGCGTGGAGCGTGTGGAGCGTGTGGAGCGTGGATTGTGTGGAGCGTGTGGAGCGTGGTGTGTGGATTGTGTGCTGTGTGGATTGTGTGGAGCGTGAGGCTCAGGGCCGCCACGCACACCGATGTGTGCAGAGCTTCTGCTTCCTGAGGCCTGCGGGCCGACGGAGCCGAGCCCTCGACACGCGCCTGAGAACAGCAGCGAGTACCTGCCTGAGAGGTTGCTCTCACCAGGTGGAGCCGGGTTACGAGGCCTGGAGCGCCACACTGCCAAACTCAAACAGCCATGGTGACAGTTTCAGAGCTGCGCTCCCATTGGCTGGGGTGCTCAGTCATGGTATGTGCAGCTTTGCTCATGAAGCCATATCCTCACAGCAAGGATTCGTCATGGTTCGACCGCCTTAGTTTGCCTTAATCCAGAGCAAAGCAAAGGGCACAGATAACACCTGCTCTGCCAGAGGCCTTCCCAGACATCTGCTAAAGTAGTTGTATTTCTCCACAGGCACCAGCATTGTGCCAATCCCCCTTTTAACAACGCTTACACTCAGTGATAAGACAGCAGCTGGCCCAGAGACAGCCGTTACCCTGAGAAAGGGAGGCCTGGCACGCTGCTCATATCCATTTTGCTGTTGCTGCAGAGCAGTATGAACTCCTGTCATCTGTGGGAGAACCCTGTCTGCTGCCATCGCTTTGAGGAAACCCCTGGCTGTAGACCTGCACGTTTTCAGCAGGGATGGACTCTGTATCGCCCCCTGGTGGCCATGTTGCACAGCGAAGTAACAGCTTTGGTTTTTTCCATCTCTGCAATAATCAGACACTTTGCTCCACTGTTATTGGTTAAAAGGTCCCAATATCAGTGAATCACTGCTAATGAGATGCCCCGTAGTGTCTGACTCCAACCCACTCTTCTGCATTCTCTCTGATCGAAATTCTTCCACACAGGATCCGGTTATAACCAAAAACCATACCAACGCAGTACTAATTGCTGAGGAAGACAACATTCTTTCCCCTGGGAATCGGACGCGGTAGCAGCGTGCCCCTGGGTCTGCGTGGGTGTGAGAGCTTCATCTCGTTCGCTTTCAGCTCGGACTGCGGCCTGGGAAGGCCTGACACCTACGGCAGCACACAGTGGGATTGCAACGGGCCTCTTGGATCCCTCCCAGATCTCAGGGTCTTCAGCTCCAGCGGCGTGGGAAAGGAGCAGTTCGAGTGGAACCATCCACACACAGGAAAGGCAGAGATCCCAGCTGTGGGTTTTACAGAAGGGCCCCCCTCCCACTGTTGTAACATTAAAATGACATACATTCATCCAATGACACCTAGAGATCCACACAATGTTCCAAAACAACAAATACCCAAAAATTCACTGTTATTTCAGATATCACTCGGTAATGTGCACTAAAGTCACTGGTGATATTCAGAGGGATCCTGCAGACTTACTGCTTCTTTGGCTTGAGTGACACCAATACTCAGCATACTGTGGGGTGAGCAGACACAGTGATCCAGCTCTCCGATGCGTCAGACACACACACACACACACACACACACACAGGAGTTCTGGGATCACAGAGGCTTCTACGAAGCGCACAGCACTGCGTTATGACTTCCTCTGAGCACAGAGATGCTGGTGGAGAGCGCTTGCCTCAGCGTGGGTCCAATCCGGCGGCCCTGTCTGTGTGCAGCTCTCAGCAGCACCACTCTCACCATCGTGGCGACAGCCTCATCAGTCAGAATAATAATCACATCTTCTGAATATGCAGAACATGCAGACAAACAGAGGAGCACAGCTCCCCCGGAGCCTGGGGTGGACTGAGAGGAGCAGGCGCTCCCCCGGAGCCTGGGGTGGACTGAGAGGAACACAGCTCCCCCGGAGCCTGGGGTGGACTGAGAGGAACACAGCTCCCCCGGAGCCTGGGGTGGACTGAGAGGAACACAGCTCCCCCGGAGCCTGGGGTGGACTGAGAGGAACACAGCTCCCCCGGAGCCTGGGGTGGACTGAGAGGAACACAGCTCCCCCGGAGCCTGGGGTGGACTGAGAGGAACAGGCGCTCCCCCGGAGCCTGGGGTGGACTGAGAGGAACACAGCTCCCCTGGAGATAAACACACTCTCTGCTCCTCCTCATCTCGCTTATCTGATCCCAGAAACATCTGCCTCTGCCGATTCCCCCTCACTCTGGCCTGAGTGTGTGTGTCTGTGTGTGTGTGTGTTCGTGTGTGTGTCTGCGTGTGTGTGTGTGTCTGCGTGTGTCTCTGTGTGTGTGTGTGTGTGTGTGTGCGTGTGTGTGTCTGCGTGTGTGTGTGTGTGTGTGTGTCTGCGCGTGTGTGTGCATCTGTGATTGCACAAGTTTGAGAGGACAGATAGAGGGAAAGAGCACAGTGAGTGGATGACAGAGCGTATGGTAGAGGGAGAGATTATGGTGAGACGAGTGTTGAGGCAATAATAGCAAGCACTCTCAGGACTGTGGTGCATTCTGGGAAAGCAGACAGAACTCCAGCAGAACCTGGCAATGTTTCCTAAAAGACCCCCGTGAGTGTGTGACTCTACAGAGGACTGCAGAGAATATACTCAATGAACTGCCTATTCACGTCTAAAAGGTCAGGTGAATAGCACTTAACTATAAAGTATTTTCTCACAAAATGTATTTTAATTATCCTATTTGATTTGATTTGATATGAGTCATTGCATGTGTTTACTTAGTAAACACACTGGCAATAGGAATGTGTGTCACGGAGAGGCAAACCAAACATGCGCAGAAAAAGTGCATGAGAGAGCGTGCACGTGAGAGAGTAAATATTATGCAAA
>NC_050598.1:33224051-33254051 GCF_013368585.1 Megalops cyprinoides | reverse complement strand
CAGGAGGATGCAGGGGGATGCAGGGGGATGCAGGCGGGATGCAGGCGGGATGCAGGGGATGAGTACAGGCGGGATGCAGGTGGGATGCAGGGGGATGCAGGGGGATGCAGGCAGGATGCAGGGGGATGCAGGGGGATGCAGGCGGGATGCAGGGGGATGCAGGGGGATGAGTACAGGCAGGATGCAGGGGGATGCAGGGGGATGAGTACAGGCAGGATGCAGGGGGATGCAGGGGGATGCAGGCGGGATGCAGGGGGATGCAGGGGGATGAGTACAGGCAGGATGCAGGGGGATGCAGGCGGGATGCAGGGGGATGCAGGTGGATGAGTACAGGCAGGATGCAGGCGGGATGCAGGCTGGATGCAGGGGGATGCAGGCAGGATGAGTACGGACAGGATGCTTGAATCTGACAGTGGAAGCAGCAAAGGGATTTACAGGAGAGGGACAGTGTGACTGCTATGCATTATTATTATTATTATTATTATTATTATTATTATGTTGTACAGAAGATGAAATGCTGCCTACTGCCATCATATGGAGCTGTCATTCATATGGAGGTGTCTGCCATTCTAAGTAGCTTCCCCCCCATGCAGACACACACGTACACACATACAATCACACAGCGTTACCCTGTCTGCTCCGTGGATGACATCAGCCCACAGAAATGCTTTTGCTCATCATGTGACCAAGGTAGACGAAATGAAGAACACTGTGACCTTCAGAGAGAAACTCAGCTGAACTGCTCCTGTAAATACCCAGTTTTACAGACAGACAGATACATCATTTACCCAAGGGAATATCAGAAGCTAATGACTCATTTACTCAGAGATACAGAATGCTTCCTTTCAGCCAGGTTTTTACCTGCAAAAACTACTGAAGAGGGAACAACTCAGACTTTTCATGTGTGCTTCTGACAGACAGGACCACCTGGCTGTGAAAGAGAAAGGGTTCCGATTCCCCTGTGAAAGAGATCCTTCAGTTTGCTGTGAATGCACTTGTGTCCCATTTCTTGTCTTGGAATCAGACGCAAATCCCTGCAGGAAGTCATTCTGGCTCCTCACTGTCTGCGTCACAGTGCTGATTATGAAAAGGCATTACAGCAGAAACGTAGGCCTTGAGCGAAATTAAAAACTAAATGACCAGCTAAATTGCAAGCAGTCATCTGTCCTCTGTTCTGCTCCGTCAGGAAACGGCTCCACTCAACTCCATGCTCCATATTTGGCTGATGACATTATTCATCAAATTCCCCACATAATACACATCCAAACAAATAAATGATCAGATGCCCCCCAGTTACAGAATATGAATCAGCATTGGGAAAATGAAGAGACGATAAAAGATCCCAGCACTGAGCAGAGACTCAGCTGGCAGCAGACATGAGTCTCTGTCCAACGCCTTTGGACAGAGACTCATGTCATTTGCATTAAAGATGATTTTTACATCTATACTGTAGTTCACCTGCCTTTACCCTATGCACTGATCTGTCTCTGCTATGGAGCTTTTGCTAAATAAACACACAATGTCAACGTACTCAGAATAGACTTTATTGTCATTGCATGGTGGGGGTACAACGAAATTGTGGGTGGTCTGCTACAACAGTGCACTGTGGAACATTTATGTAAACACAATACAAATAAGGCACACGACATTGGGTATAGAAATAATATACAATAAAATACAATAAATACAATAAAGTACAAATTTAAAAAGAAGACACATTGTAAATATAAAGAAAAACTTGTGCAATAATATGGCCTTTTAAAAACTACTTAAAGTGCGCAGTGGAATTGCACAGTTGTATTGAGGTAGAGGGTGGGGGGGTGGTGGGGGGGTGTCAGTGTTTGTTAGCAGTCCGTATGGCCCATGGGGAAGAAGCTGTTGGTTAGTCTGGTGGTGTGAGACTTGATTGACCTGAAGCGCTGTCCGGAGGGCAACAGGTAAAACAGGTGATAGGCGGGATGTGAGGGGTCTCCTGTGATGGCCTTAATTTTACTGAGGCAGCGGGATCTGGATATGTCGTCCAGGGAGGGTAGAGGGCAGCCGATAATTTTTTGGGCGGTGTTAATAACCCTCCGCACAGCCTTCCTGTCCTCAGCTGTGTAGCCTGCGTACCACACCCCCAGAGAGTATGTTAATAACTACACCAAAAGCAGCATCTCCTCTTTAATCTTCAAAAGCCATTCAGAAACACATTATGGTACACCACTGAGATCTCATTTTGTACAGCAGGAGACCTCCAAGGCCAAAAACTGCCGGTCATTCGAAGGTAAGTTTCCAGCTGCAGGTTCTCTGTGCAGGGAGGTAGATTATTACTCACCCTCTATTAGACTCACTAACCTGCAAAATCCACACTGTTCCAGGGCTGCACTGGAATGAGAAGCCACCAGGGGGCACCGTGGCCCCATTACAGTACAACACATTCCTTTAGCAGACGTGGCCCCTGATCCATCAGGTCTATGACAGTGTGCCGTTTTGCACACTGAGTCACCACAAAAACTGAGGGAACAGCCAGGCAATACAAAGCCAAAAGTCACTGGAGCCATGATTTGTCTTTAGCGACTAACTGGTTTAAGCTACTCACTGTGTTTTTGCCCTGGGGAGTCACTCGTTTATAAAGGTTACATTATTACGTTACATTGTTGGCATATCAGAGACACTCTTATCCAGAGAGACTTACATCAATTACAGTTGTTTTTTTTTTTTAACAATTTACTCCAACTGATTCATAATGTTGGTCCCAGTCTGCAGGTGCCAGTCTGATGAAATGAAAGTCTTCCCCAGAGTCACCTCTGATCACACCTGGAATTCCTTTAACTAGGCCAATATCAGACATATTATTTGTTTAACCTGGCAATGTCACACCTACTATTAATTTAACCTGGCTGATATATTTATTATTTGTTCAACCTGGCAGATCATTATTATTGCCATATCATACCAGTTATTTGTTTAAGCAGGCAGACACCACAGCCATTACATGTTTAATGTGGTGGACACGCCCATTCTTCTCCACAGGATGGCAACATGTCAGTTCACATCCAATGCAGACAGTAAAATCACTTTGATATAAAGCTACAAAGTCCAGCAGAAATGTGTTGCACCCTGGGTTCACCCTGAGACAGGAGAAGTGATAGTGAATCCAACCACCCTGCTTCTCTCAGCTCCTGCCTACACATCACACCTGCTTCCATCAAAAGCAAAAACAATCTCAACACTGTTATCATACTAGCAATTGATTGCCTTTTTCAGTATAAATTTTGAACAGATCATCTATTGCCCTTATCTTCTGGGTGAAATCCAAAAATGACACAGGCTTCTGTGAGTAATGAGCTGCCTCAAATATGCACAGTTCCATAGGATACGGCAGCTCTGTCCATACAAAGCTTTAACAAAAGTAAGGTAGCTTTTCTCCATCTCTCTCACAGTGCCAGGTGCAAGGTTTCTGTGCGTGCTATCCTACATTTACATTTATTCACTTGGCAGATGCTTTTACAAAGCGACTTACAAGTGAGATACAATACAACACAAGCGAAAAACCATACAGAGTCAACAATATTAGAAGCACTGCATTACAAAGTTCAAAAGGTTGACCAGGCCAGGTACAAACTAGCAGGTAAAGCTAATGAGTGATTTAAAGCATTAGATTTTTTTTACCGTTTAGTAGTAGCTAGCTTTAGTCATGAGAAGTTCCTTTAGGGGGGGAAGTGTATGTCAGCAGGTGATCTTCAGCATACAGACATCTCCAGGGAGTCCACCTGTGATCAAAACACTATATTCTGTGGACAAACTGAATTTATTAGAAGGACCTCATGCCAGGAGAGACAGTCACAGAATAGCAAGTGAGAAAAGACGGATAAGCTTGTGCAGAGTATCAGCTTCTCAGACAGCACTCGTGAGAGATCGGGGGGGTGGTGTGTTGCAGCTCTCTGGCCTTCGAGGTATAATGCATCTCCTGGCCTGAGAGCACCTCCCAACCTAAGAGCACTCAGGAGAGACAATCTCTCTTTGAAGGCCTGATTCACAGATGGAAGCACACTCATCTCTGCGCTCAGATTGGTTAAATCCAGACAGGAGGTGGCAGCAGCACGCCTGATGCTGCCCTGAGTAGCAGCCAGAGCCTCTCAGCCCGTCTCATCAGCACAGTCCCATCTAACCAACGCAGCTCATTATGCAAGCTGCCAGACACATTCACAGCTACTACTCATTATACAGATGCAGTGAAGGAGAGCGGCTCTGTGAGAGAGCCACAGCTCTGTGAAAGAGAAACGGCTCTGGGAGAGAGCCACAGCTCTGTGAGAGAGCCACAGCTCTGTTAAAGAGGAACGGCTCTGTGAAAGAGGAATGGCTCTGTGAGAGAACCACAGCTCTGTGAAAGAGGAACAGCTCTGTGAAAGAGGAACGGCTCTGTGAGAGATCCACAGCTCTGTGAAAGAGGAACAGCTCTGGGAGGGATGCGGTACCATCACTTACAGCCTGTTTTTGCAATTCCCCAGCTTTATCACAATAGTGCTTTTCCATTTTCCATCTGTATTCTGAGATAAATGGCTGGTCTTTAGTCAGCTGGGATTCTGGCATTTATTCGTGATCATAACAAATGGCACAGCTTCAAGGATTCAACACAATGAAGATGAACACTATTCTTCCACAGTCTCCAGCAAATGACATCATTTAAATGGCCACAGGTATACCTGAGGGTGGCTGCTGCAGGCCTCAGCCACAATAACTCACTGCTTTATCCAATAGCCAGCCTGAGGTGGAGCAGGCTGATTGCTTTAGTCCCTCTGATCTATGTGAGGTGCCTATGTGCCAGTGAGAGGGTCAGGATGTGTCATCATTGGGAAGCTGAGCGATTCTCTCCAGCAGACCTGTCTGTCAGTGTTACAGTGAGTGGTGTGTCATTGGCGTTTTGGGAAATTTCAGACCGTTTCGGGCCTGGAGCCCCAGAAACCTGACCCCCCCTTTTCACTCCTCCCTCAGCTCCTGGGAGAGGGGGCTGCACCACCACACTCGGCTGACAGGCACACAGGGGCAGCTGGGAGAGCACTTACCCACTTCTTAAAACACGAAACATCCAATTATTCTCTCAAAAGCGCACTCAGTATCAGCGAGTATCAGTGATATCGATTGACCTGTTCTGTTAAATGTTAAAGGCTGAAACGGGGGTCCAGCAGCAGCTGTAATGAAAAGACCCTTGTGGCTGGAGTGAGTGGGTCTGACTGGCTCTCGCTGCGAGTTTCATGTTAATTTTCCTCTCGAGTTGAAGGGTGTTTCTACCTCCCATCGGCAGCACCGATCAGTGTGCTTCACACGTCCAAACACACACTTTCCCCGGACCTTATTTTCATATACTTTCAGACCATAATTTTTCCTGTTTCATAGAGAAAAATGTCCCACACTTATCAAAGGCCTGTCAGTGCTGTGTCAGAGTGAGGCAGCTTTGATGGATTGAGCTCATTTCCATCTGCTCACAGCGGCACACAAACACCTGAGTCCCCAAATTCCATCCTGAAAATATGCAAATAGGAAAACAAACACGGAAGACATTTGGTTTGAAAAATATGTTTCCTGATTTTGTAGTGTTATGTTGTCAGCATTGCAAAAGAACGAATTGTATATGATCCATAACAGCACTAACTGTGGAGTGGCCATATTCCAGTGCAATGACAACAGCGCCTTCAAGTGGCCAAAAGTATCACCCCTGTTTGTTTTTGGTGATGCCCTTGCTACGTGAGCAGATCCAGCACCCCTGTAACCATGGAGATGGCCACATCTCAGTGGTCTGATCGGGACAGCCTCTCGCTGATGATTTGATTGGACAGCGGGTGACATCCAGTGGAACTTTGCTTTTTAAATCAGAGCTGTGTGAGTCAGTGAAGATTCACTCATCATAACTGTGTACGGATCAAACAGCAGAGGTTTTTCTGAGAAATGAGGCATGCAGATAATGTAAGGAAGAATGTGTGAATCCATCAATCTGTGTGACATTAATTTGCAAAAGCCGGTTGGAAGGCTGTGGCTGCACAGAGAGACAGGAAACCCCATACAAAAAGCTGTATTCAGAATATATTTTATAACTGAGTATATATAATTTTAAATATGCACATTATTGCTGTTTTGGTCACTGCAAGATATTTAATTTGCCATCATATATTTTAATTGTACGTGCAATCTATTCTTGGGCCAAACAATTTATTTGTCAGTACATTGAAATATATTGTAATTTGGTATGGACCGCAGAGCTGGGCATTAAGAATCAGACTCCGCCCCTAGGCACAGGGCAGCGCCATCAGCTGCCACCTGTGTCACCTGCCATAGCTCTTCAGCTCTCACCTGTGTCACCTGCCATGGCTCTCCTTTTCAGCTGTTCCTCCCATCATGACAAATGCGCTGTGTAGCACTGCTTGGTCACATGCTTTTTGGGGGTTATTTGTTGCTCTGAGCAAGGACACTCAACCCCCCCAGTGCTGGGGAACTGAACTGGAGGTGTGTGAATGTTGAGCTGCCTCATTTTATTTAGGCAGGTTATGAGACAGAGGACAAGGACAGCACTCAGTAAGAGTGGACACTGCTGCACCACACTGCGGCCCTGCTCCTTACCGCTACACCACACTGCTGCCCTGCTCCTTACCACTACACCACACTGCTGCTCCTTACCGCTACACCACACTGCTGCTCCTTACCGCTACACCACACTGCTGCCCTGCTCCTTACCGCTACACCACACTGCGGCCCTGCTCCTTACCGCTACACCACACTGCTGCTCCTTACCGCTACACCACACTGCTGCTCCTTACCGCTACACCACACTGCTGCCCTGCTCCTTACCGCTACACCACACTGCGGCCCTGCTCCTTACCGCTACACCACACTGCTGCTCCTTACCGCTACACCACACTGCTGCTCCTTACCGCTACACCACACTGCTGCCCTGCTCCTTACCACTACACCACACTGCTGCCCTGCTCCTTACCGCTACACCACACTGCTGCCCTGCTCCTTACAACTACACCACACTGCTGCTCCTTACCGCTACACCACACTGCTGCCCTGCTCCTTACAACTACACCACACTGCTGCTCCTTACCGCTACACTACACTGCTGCCCTGCTCCTTACCACTACACCACACTACTGCTCCTTACCGCTACACCACACTGCTGCTCCTTACCGCTACACCACACTGCTGCCCTGCTCCTTACCGCTACACCACACTGCTGCCCTGCTCCTTACCGCTACACCACACTGCTGCTCCTTACCGCTACACCACACTGCTGCCCTGCTCCTTACCGCTACACCACACTGCTGCCCTGCTCCTTACCGCTACACCACACTGCTGCTCCTTACCGCTACACCACACTGCTGCCCTGCTCCTTACCGCTACACCACACTGCTGCTCCTTACCGCTACACCACACTGCTGCTCCTTACCGCTACACCACACTGCTGCCCTGCTCCTTACCGCTACACCACACTGCGGCCCTGCTCCTTACCGCTACACCACACTGCTGCTCCTTACCGCTACACCACACTGCTGCTCCTTACCGCTACACCACACTGCTGCTCCTTACCGCTACACCACACTGCTGCCCTGCTCCTTACCACTACACCACACTGCTGCCCTGCTCCTTACCACTACACCACACTGCTGCCCTGCTCCTTACCGCTACACCACACTGCTGCCCTGCTCCTTACAACTACACCACACTGCTGCTCCTTACCGCTACACCACACTGCTGCCCTGCTCCTTACAACTACACCACACTGCTGCTCCTTACCGCTACACTACACTGCTGCCCTGCTCCTTACCACTACACCACACTGCTGCTCCTTACCGCTACACTACACTGTTGCTCCTTACCGCTACACCACACTGCTGCCCTGCTCCTTACCGCTACACCACACTACTGCTCCTTACCGCTACACCACACTGCTGCTCCTTACCGCTACACCACACTGCTGCCCTGCTCCTTACAACTACACCACACTGCTGCTCCTTACCGCTACACTACACTGCTGCCCTGCTCCTTACCACTACACCACACTGCTGCTCCTTACCGCTACACTACACTGTTGCTCCTTACTGCTACACTACACTGTTGCTCCTTACCGCTACACCACACTGCTGCCCTGCTCCTTACCGCTACACCACACTACTGCTCCTTACCGCTACACCACACTGCTGCTCCTTACCGCTACACCACACTGCTGCCCTGCTCCTTACCGCTACACCACACTGCTGCCCTGCTCCTTACCGCTACACCACACTGCTGCTCCTTACCGCTACACCACACTGCTGCCCTGCTCCTTACCGCTACACCACACTGCTGCCCTGCTCCTTACCGCTACACCACACTGCTGCCCTGCTCCTTACCGCTACACCACACTGCTGCTCCTTACCGCTACACCACACTGCTGCTCCTTACCGCTACACCACACTGCTGCTCCTTACCGCTACACCACACTGCTGCTCCTTACCGCTACACCACACTGCTGCTCCTTACCGCTGCTGTGTGTTTTACAGTAACTGGGTAACATGGGAGTGTGCAGAGGAGAACGTTTTCTGCTGATTTACCAGGTGATGTAGGATTCCAGTTTCAGTTCATTCATAATTCATTATCATATTAGTGAATCTCTGCCAAAATTTTCAAATTGCAGGTCTAAATTACAATCTAATTTTTCTTCATAGTAAAACGCAGAGGGAAAGACTGTATAACACTAAATACTAATTTCACATCAAATTACTTTCAATTACGCACAAAGTTTCGCCACCGTACAGTGGCGCAGTCCCACACTGTCCCACACTGTCCCGCAGCAGGGCAGTCTCACACTGTCCCACACTGTCCCGCAGCAGGGCGGTCTCACACTGTCCCACACTGTCCCGCAGCAGGGCAGTCTCACACTGTCCCACACTGTCCCGCAGCAGGGCAGTCTCACACTGTCCCACACTGTCCCGCAGCAGGGCGGTCTCACACTGTCCCACACTGTCCCGCAGCAGGGCAGTCTCACACTGTCCCACACTGTCCCGCAGCAGGGCAGTCTCACACTGTCCCACACTGTCCCACACTGTCCCGCAGCAGGGCGGTCTCACACTGTCCCACAGCAGAGCGGTCTCACACTGTCCCACACTGTCCCGCAGCAGGGCGGTCTCACACTGTCCCACACTGTCCCGCAGCAGGGCGGTTTCACACTGTCCCACACTGTCCCGCAGCAGGGCGGTTTCACACTGTCCCACAGCAGGGCGGTCTCACACTGTCCAACACTGTCCCACAGCATGGCGGTCTCACACTGTCTCACACTGTCCCACACTGTCCCGCAGCAGGGCGGTCTCACACTGTCCCACACTGTCCCGCAGCAGGGCAGTCTCACACTGTCCCACACTGTCCCACAGCAGAGCGGTCTCACCCTGTCTTACACTGTCCCACACTGTCCAACACTGTCCCACAGCAGGGCGGTCTCACACTGTCCAACACTGTCCCACAGCATGGCGGTCTCACACTGTCCCACAGCAGAGCGGTCTCACACTGTCCCACACTGTCCCGCAGCAGGGCGGTCTCACACTGTCCCACACTGTCCCGCAGCAGGGTGTGTCCATGATGTAATATGGACATCATACACTCAGAGCAAAAAACAGGGACAAATCAGGAAATCTGCCTTTTTCCTGTTCTGTGCAAAAAGGGCTAAAAAGCCTGAAGGTTGTATCAGGTCAGTTACAGTGGATGTAATTGATTCACCACCAGATGGCAGCAGTGGTCCACTACAATCACAGCCATCAGCAGACTTGGGCCACATCAGTTTTATTTCGAAACAGACATGACTGGACAGTTTTCATGGGAATAACAGAAACCAGGTGAGTGGCCATGGAAATTGTACAATAATTTTTAATGCAGTTTAAATAATTTAAATTAGTTAAAATTTAAATAGTTTTAATAACAGTTTAAAATTTTATAATAAAGTTTACTGTGAAACATGTGCTCACTACACTGCTGTGCTTAACCCCATGCTAAAGGGGGTTTAGAAACCAAGCACAAAAACAAGGCCACTCAGCCAATCAGTCTCCTCCTCTGACATGAACAAACAGCAGATGCTGACCAATCAGAGCTTTACATTATCAATTTATTTAATGTCAGAAAGACAAGCGTGAGAGTCCTACTGCAGTGAACAGCAATGTTCTCCATCTTTGATCAGCGAGTCAGTCAGAGAGGAAGTGTGTGTGCATGTGTGTGTAAGACATACGAGCACACACCAGGGGGCAGTAGCATGCCAGCCCTGACACAGAGGACTATGTGGCATCGATCGCAGCTGAGGAAGCTGCAGGAAGGTCAGAGCGGTCTTTTTAGCTGCAGGAAGGTCAGAGCGGTCCCGTTAGTAATTACAGCTGGACTTCATCATTGCAGCAGCCGGCAGCTGCATGCAGTCAGGGGCAGCACCCCTCACACCCCCCCCCCCCCCCAGCCCATGACTGCACAGTGCAAGAAATCCGTTCCCCAACTGACTGACTTTATTTGACTTACAGAGCACAAATGAGGAAAATAGCCCCCTCTAGAGGAAGCCTGAGGCAGTCTTGTACTACACTGAGGTCTCGACTATCACAAATTTCCATGTGTTGCAGGGCTAAACCTTTAACTTGCACCCGCCATCCTGAGTGTAGCTGAGTGAGGCAATTCCCCCCCGGGAGAGAGGGCAGGCTGGGGACCTGTTACTCCTCAGCTTCTGGAAACACTGACGTGTTTATTTGTGAGGGCCGATGCCTCTTGCCCCTCTCCACTGCAGTAAGGAACTGGGGAGGTTGGAGCTCATTAGCAAACTCACAGCCTCTGGAAGGTGTGAGTTCTGCACACAGCAACAATTAAGGGGATGAGAAGCAGCCAATGAGGAGGTGGGAGGCTCGTACCTCCGCCATCATCTGAAGAGTTAATGAGGCGTGTGGCTTCTAACGGCACTGTGCAGCGGCCCACACGCCAGCCTACGCAGCCGGGCTCATAATGAGGCCCCTCTCCCACTCTCATGCACGCCCCCCTTACCTTGCTCTGCCAGCCAATCAGCACCTCCAAACAGCCCTGCCCGTGCCGAATGCACCCACTGCTTCTCTGTGACGTTCAGACAACGTCACTGCAATGCTACGCGAACGCTTCCCACGGCCACCTGCTCATGCGCCGGAACCAACTCGGAACCCCAGAGGGGGGTGTATCCTACACACACCAGCTCCTCAGCACCTTGCTCTGACCTCTGACCCCTGACCCCAACCCAACAGCCAGTCCTCAGTCTGGCGAGTGTTTCTTATGCAGACTGAAAACTCAAGATTCTGTAAACAGGGTTTGGAGCAAACAGACCCGACAGTAAAGTATCAGAGAGGAACAGGATCAGTGCTGTTCAGGCTGAGCGCTGCTAACAGAGACCAGCTGCCACTGCCGTCCCTCTCTGTGAACCTGCTGCCACTCGTACACAGAGACGCTGCGGGGTCAGACGCTCTGAAGTGTGCTGAACACTCTGGGCATTCAGAGATCAGGCCCTCCATTACAGGAAGTTATTCTGGGTGGTCAGATGGAGGGCTGGGATCGTATCTGAGCACCAATCAGAGAAACAGTTATCTCAACACTCCAATCAGAAGGAGGAAGCAATACATTTACGTTAGTTAAAACACTAGTTAGCTAGAAAAACACTTTCTGTGCAGTTAATGATGATGTAGAGTTGTGCACTCTCTGTCACAGCCGGTTTCCTGTCCCTCTCTTGCCCTGCCACTCAAACACAGGAGCAAAGAAACCCGTGTAAACCACACGGTCACTCAGATTCCAGCTTCACTGACTCACACGGCGGTTCAGAACACGCAGACAGACTGATTGCGGTTTTCTGTCGTCCGTTACATTCCGGATGTGTGCAGAGGCCTGCAGCGCTGACCATCTCCGACGTGAGAGGTGCAGGTGTCTCAGATTGTGGCCATTTACAGGAACGAGGCGCACGATGGCAGGGCTTTCCATCACCGCAGAGGTGATAACGAGAGGTGGTAACCGTGGCGACTCTGCAGCCTGCAGTGTGAAGCTGTTACTGCCAGCCAGTACCACCTCCCTGCACTGTGCTGGTTTATCAGCATGCTGCAGCGGAACTCTGACGCCTTTCAGCCGGCACTGCGTGTTCCAGAGTGGTGTGTCGCTGCGTTCTCCTGCACACTGCCCCCCCCCCGAGGGCTGGCGGGCGGCGTGATTGACATGCAGGATACGAGCACTCTGCCGGGACGCTTTACAGCAGCTCCCTCAGCCTCTCACGGGGGCCAACCCCCTCCCTCACACAGCTCCCAAAAAACACTCCCTCTAATCTCCCTCCTCTAAGCATTTTCTCTGTCGCATGTAATTACGCAGATAAAGGCTTGTTAGGTCGCGCTTTGCACAGATCCACACATAGCCCACGCCCCCAGAATGTCTGCATCACGAGGGACACGCAGGACCCCAGGCAGGCAAACACTGGAGCAGATTCACTGACAGAGCATCTGCTGATACACAATGCATCCAGCCCTGCAGGCAACACCCTCCCTTCAGACAGACAGACAAACAGACGGACAGACGGACGGGTGAGGACACAGGCCTTCGGTGAGGGATAATATAGAGATCTGGCTGAGGCTGCTGTTGGTAGATGACCCAGAGATGATGCTGTTTGGAGTAAAGGAGATATACCATCTACCACACTAAGGGCCAGAAAATGAATGAATGTTCTTGCATCGCATGCAGTCTGATCACAGGTACCTGGATGTTCCAGGTGCTGCGGAACGTTTGACACAGTGACCCCCAGTTCCCCTCAGGCTGGGCTGCAGTGCGTGTTGGGGGGGGGGGCGGGGGCGTGGCTAACCTCTCCCTGACCCCTGGAGCGCAGGTGTTTGAGCGTGGTCCCTGGTGGGAGTTTCATTCAGATCCCAGCCCCCCGAGGAGAACAGTCTCATATAAACGCTGGGGGAAAAGGCACACCTCCACAGAGCAGCCGGTTTGGCAAACGCCCCATGCCCCCCTCAGATCTGCCCCCCTTGCGCCCCCCCCCCCCCCTCACGCCCCCCGCCCCACGGGCGCTCCTGCATTCCCGTCACACCCCGCCGCTCTCTCACACACGCAGGCGGGAGATTTACGGATCAGCACTGAAATATTAAGTGGATTAAAGAGGAACATTGAGCCGAGTGCCATAAATATAAATTAGAACTTTGGAGACGAAGGTTAAGTCTCTTCTCTGTCCAGATTGTGTATATTTTAACTCTGATTAATACAGTGGATTGTGTTAAATAACCCCATTTAAAGGTGGCGAAGGATTACACCACGCAGTCAGTCTTAATGACTTATTTGATTGAGGTCACGCTGCAGACAAGGCGACCGTGTAAAGGTTTGACAGCGTAGATTAGCGTGTAGATGCGCGTCACTCTGCTGCCGAGGGGCGGGGCAAGCCCACAGCATGCAGGAAAAGCAGTGCACACGAGCCACGCCCCATACCCAAGCCACACCCCATACATAAGCCACACACCCTTTCTTCTTTCCTCACATAACAGCACCAGACGGCAGGGGATGTGTGTACCACTATAAACCCACTCTGGAGTGGGGAGGAGAGCAGAGAGTGTGTAAGATTATAGGTGCGTGCACCATGTGATTTAGACCGGTATCTACAATGACTATCGTTTAACAAAAACCAAAGGAAGTTTCAGCAATACAAGCGGGAACACGATGTCCATAAGAGTGGCTCTGAGATCAGGGATACACTCGGGCTAAATGAACACGCTGTCCATACGAGTGGCTCTGAGATCAGGGATACACTCGGGCTAAATGAACACGCTGTCCATACGAGTGGCTCTGAGATCAGGGATACACTCGGGCTAAATGTGAGATTCCCTCTGCAACTACAGGTACAATAGCAATTTTAAAAATTGCAGCAGCTAGCGTAGACTGTTATCCAGCACAGCACTGAAACTGCAGCCGCACTCCTACCGTGACAGAATTCTGTCTGGAGCAACCATGCATGCTTCTGTCAGTCCACACTGGCCTTTTCATGAGGACTACTCTCTGAGCTCAGGACCAAAATGCACTTTTACAGGAAAAGTCAGATGTGCTGCACTGAAGCAGCTCACCTCACTGTAAAACATACACTAACCTCACAGGAGACCGCGCTCTCTCGCTCACCGTACCGGAATCAGCCTTGTTCCAGCAGCTTGGCCTCACCTCCTCCTGTTTCACAGCCAGTCTCAACTGTCCTCACATCAAACCCAGTTTTATTCATACATTGTAGCACATTTTTACAAGGATATAAATGTCACTTATCCCCTTTAATCAGAAAAGCAAAAGGCTCCTGAGTGGCTCAGCTGGTTCAGGTGCTTGTTGAGTTGAACGCAGGGTGAGCCGGAGAGGGCAGGTTTGAGTCTGGGCTGGCTGGGAGTCAGGAGCAGAGGCACATAATTCAGCTCCTCAGATGATGTCAGTGAGGGCTGCACCCAGCATTTGTTGTGCTGTGGTGCACTATGGGACTTGTAGTGTGAAAAGCAGCTGTTGGCTTCATGTGAGTGTATCAGAGGACTGCATGCATTATGCGGCAGCTCCTCAGTGTGACTGCAGAGCCTCATGCACCCCAGCAGATTCAGCCCTGAAGCTCAGATGGAATGATCAGGCTGATGGGGCAGGTTTACACAGGACCACCCCAATCATCACCATCACCATCACCCGAGGACAGTGCAGCTTTCAGGAGTTCCCCATGTCCTGCTCTGGATATGAAGCATCTGTCTGTCTCATGCTCCTGTGCTCTGTGTCTCTCCTGATCAGAATGCTGTCCTCATTACAAACTGCCCGCTGCCAGTGAAAACAGATATCACATCATCCACAGAAGTAAAAACTAACTATAACAACCATCTGAAACATCAAAAAAAAAAATCAATGAAAAGCATTCTTGAATGATCCCCGTAACATCTACCTAAGGTAGGATAATGGAGATGTGGGTGTGACAGGCAATGACAGTAGATTCATCTGTCTGTCATGCAAAAATGAGCCGCAAGAATTTCAATCTCTCCATCACCATAGCAAAACGGAGGAAATGAGATCATTCTGGGTTGTTTCTCCATATGCTGAAAAACACAATTGAAAATTCAAAATATCCAGCCATATCAGGTCATTACTGAGACTAGCTCACCATAGTTTCCCTTACTGTCAGAGCCCTTACCCTCGCTGTATCCTCTAAAAGCCAGTTCCGACTGCTCCACTAAGGTGGACACAATCAAACGTTTCAGAGCTGCCATATTTTTCCCATGATGCATTGCTGCATGGAGGCCAGCACCTTCATCTGCAAGATCAACCCGCACTGTAACCGACAGGCTTACCGAGCTCTTCCGCTGACGAGATCAGATCTCACTTTTAACCAACGGCAAACCGTTCATTATCTTAGCAACCATGCCACCAGCAAGCCACTCTACCTTCCTATAGCAGAAAGACTGACTGATTTCTACATCTCGACTTCTGAACCAGTTAAATATCAGGTTTTGGTCTATGCTTCAATTGAACACAATTTTACTAATTCACACTGGACTCAAATCCCATAAAATCCAATCAACAATGTTCTCCATTTACAGACATGTAGGCCTAGATAATCTGCTAACTACTTGTAGCAAACCCCAATTTTAAGGACTCAATAAATCTACTTTTCGTATTTCCATAAGATGCTGCAAAACAAACACCACAAAGGCGACACGACAGAGAACAGAGAGGCAAGGTGACCCTAAAACTCCTTACCCCTAAGAAATACGTGTATATTATATGAGGCTACCTTAATATTAATTTAATACTTACAACAGCAAGCAAATTTACTACTACACACGGAGTAGTAGTACCACAAACGTGCACGGGACCACTGGTTATTGCACACAGCAGTACTACATGCTGTTACACACGGAGGAGTCGGGTGATACTGCGCTCACCGAAGTAAAACAGTATTGCACATGCGCCGGCTAAATGCATTGCACACAGAGCTGAAAAGCACTGCATGTAGCCCTGCTATATGCAAACTACTGGCTAATAATCCGCACAGCAGACGGAAACAGCACTGCATGTAGGCCGGACCGAAGTTTAAGATCGACAAATTAATTCAATTCAATTCAAATAAAATTGAATTGAATTGAATTGAATTCATTGGTCGATCTTCAACTTCACGGTAAAAGTGATTTAAACTCCACTCCAGAGATAAATTGCGGTCTCACGTTGCCTCCCAAAGGTCGCCTGTATTGACTGTGCCACAGAAGGCATTGTGGAGGCAGTGTTCATCAAAGGTACTGTATGTCGAAACTGCGTCTGAACATGGGCTACGATCCACCGATCATCTTAAGGTCCAGTACTGGTAGTGTTCAGTACAGTAGTGTTAAAGCAATGCCTGCAGATGAAACTCAGTCTCCCAGTAGATTTCAGTCGGATCCGCAGCTTTCATGGGCCGACGAACTGGACACGAGGGGATTTTAAGATGTTCGACAGCTGGCGCTGTTTCGCCTTGTAAAACCTGGCATTTACTAGGTCGGGGCATCGGTAGTGTTGCTGGAATCTGATAACCTGGGATGACCCCATTTATATCAAAGGCAGAGCCGGGTGATCCCCAAAACCCCGGGTTCCCTCCACAGTTTAAAAGAGGTCTAAGGAACTCCTCTGAAGGAGGTGAAAGTCCCCTGCATGTTATATTTATAGTGAAATGTACAGTTTTGCATAAATAAAACCAACATTCCTCTGATGAGCTCTCCACCAGAGCTTTGAAGTATGTCTGACAGAGACACTGGAAAACTGACATTCGCAGCTCATTCAGACAGAGTAGCAGAGAGATCCAGCCACAGGGTTTACATCTGTTTCAGACCTTGTTTATAACCTCTTTCCACCTACCAGCTGGCGGCCTGAATACCTGTGTGAACGATAAATCCGCTATTGAAAACAACAGGAGGCTCACCAACGCCAGACAGTACGGGAAATGGGGTAAGGCTTACGAAGCTCCACAAGCACGCATCTGCTCCTGCTGCAAGCGGAGTTTCCTGAAAACCCGAGCTGATCCCCAAGACAGGATCCCACTCACGACCACGCTGGCACTCGCGGTCAGGATGCGGTTCTCCGCGGAAAGCTGCACAGTACCGCTGAATGCACGCAGCCTGCATTAGGACTGAGCGGATCAGCGAACCCGGAGTGTGACCCAGTGCGCCAAGCTGTGCGTGTGGGATTCGCAGTGTACCTGCAGTACATTTTTCAAAGTCACAGTACATTTCCAAAGTTATTTGATTTTCATGCGTGGGTGGGTCGGGGAGTGGGTTCTTCACTTCTCCGTTTCTGCCGCTCATCTCACCTTTACGCGACATTACACGCATTTAGCAGACGCTCTTAACACCACGACATTAGCATGTGAGAACGGATGAATGTTACTAATGCCAGTGAGTGACGTTTCCACACGATGTTTACCGCACAAGCTGGAAAATGAATATGACACGGAGCGCAGGCGCTCCTGGAGGGCAACGTATTGATTGGTGCTTTGATTTCCTGATTGAGACAAATGATTGTGACAGCGTAAGCCACTGTGAGCCTTTGTTTTTATTTCACTTTACTTCTTAGCTCTGACTCAAGAGGTAGAGTCTCAGATTCCAGCTGCAAACCCAGTACTGATTAGACAGGTTCCTCATTAACACACTGCTATCACATTGCCCTTTGAGGGATAATTGGAGATACCAGGCCCTGCCCTAAAGGAGCGAGGTGCACCTCCCTGCCTCTTTGACACTATGCGGTCTCTCCAGCAGCTCCATACTGAGGGCTTAACAGTTTCTGATTGCCTGAAAAATCTGCTTGCTTACAGCTTTGCAGACAGGCCCACTGCAGAGACAGGAAGATGCAGTTTTAAGAGGGGTGAAAGGGGGACTTACTCACACCAGTGATGGATGAGTGCAGATCCTCTTCGTGGCCTGTTTGTCTGAGCCTGTCACTTCAGCACTTCAGATTTCTGCCTGGAAAAGACTAAACCAGGTCTCTGCTGCTTGCAACACAGTAAATCAAACACACTTTTTTCCCAGATGCTGTTTTCCACCAGCAATGGTCTCTAAGCAAGACACATCATGGCTGGCGTGTTTGTGCCAATTGCCAATGGCTACATGTTACCTTAAGGTAACACGTAGTCTCCTCTGATTGGCTCAGATGGCCAATGTGACACACCTGGCCAGTCATAGGAGGAGGGTGTGTTTCTGAGACTTGATTGGTAAAAGGGGAGACTTGATTTTAGTGTTTCTCAATCCTACTCCTGGATCCCCCCTGTCCTGCAAATCTTCTATCTATCCTTCTATCTAACATTCTCTTTATTAAATCAGGTGCTCAGCTAATCAAAAGTGCCACTGATGAGTTCGGTCAGGTAGGTAGAGCAGGGAAAGATGGAAAACGTGCAGAGCAGGGGGGGGCCCAGGAGCAGGATTGAGAATCAGTGTTTTACATCAATCCTGCACAGATTCACTGCTCTGCAATGTATGAGGATCAGCTGATGTTTAGGATTCAAAGAATAGAAAGAGCCGCCCAGATTTAGTGAATCTGTTCAGCCTGGATTTGGACAGAAACACACAGAGGCTGAAGGAATAGGAGCCATATCTACCAGCATGCCGGAGACACCGAACTGCACATATTCTGGTTTGCTGCATCACAGGACGCTCCAGGGTAACGTTGCCTCGTCCCAGGATTCTATTTTAAGCCGGAGCTTCACTCCCACCTGAATGAACTGCAGGCAACACCCTCCCTTCAGACGGGACCACTGGTTATTGCACACAGCAGTACTACATGCTGTTACACACGGAGGAGTCGGGTGATACTGCGCTCACCGAAGTAAAACAGTATTGCACATGCGCCGGCTAAATGCATTGCACACAGAGCTGAAAAGCACTGCATGTAGCCCTGCTATATGCAAACTACTGGCTAATAATCCGCACAGCAGACGGAAACAGCACTGCATGTAGGCCGGACCGAAGTTTAAGATCGACAAATTAATTCAATTCAATTCAAATAAAATTGAATTGAATTGAATTGAATTCATTGGTCGATCTTCAACTTCACGGTAAAAGTGATTTAAACTCCACTCCAGAGATAAATTGCGGTCTCACGTTGCCTCCCAAAGGTCGCCTGTATTGACTGTGCCACAGAAGGCATTGTGGAGGCAGTGTTCATCAAAGGTACTGTATGTCGAAACTGCGTCTGAACATGGGCTACGATCCACCGATCATCTTAAGGTCCAGTACTGGTAGTGTTCAGTACAGTAGTGTTAAAGCAATGCCTGCAGATGAAACTCAGTCTCCCAGTAGATTTCAGTCGGATCCGCAGCTTTCATGGGCCGACGTGAACTGGACACGAGGGGATTTTAAGATGTTCGACAGCTGGCGCTGTTTCGCCTTGTAAAACCTGGCATTTACTAGGTCGGGGCATCGGTAGTGTTGCTGGAATCTGATAACCTGGGATGACCCCATTTATATCAAAGGCAGAGCCGGGTGATCCCCAAAACCCCGGGTTCCCTCCACAGTTTAAAAGAGGTCTAAGGAACTCCTCTGAAGGAGGTGAAAGTCCCCTGCATGTTATATTTATAGTGAAATGTACAGTTTTGCATAAATAAAACCAACATTCCTCTGATGAGCTCTCCACCAGAGCTTTGAAGTATGTCTGACAGAGACACTGGAAAACTGACATTCGCAGCTCATTCAGACAGAGTAGCAGAGAGATCCAGCCACAGGGTTTACATCTGTTTCAGACCTTGTTTATAACCTCTTTCCACCTACCAGCTGGCGGCCTGAATACCTGTGTGAACGATAAATCCGCTATTGAAAACAACAGGAGGCTCACCAACGCCAGACAGTACGGGAAATGGGGTAAGGCTTACGAAGCTCCACAAGCACGCATCTGCTCCTGCTGCAAGCGGAGTTTCCTGAAAACCCGAGCTGATCCCCAAGACAGGATCCCACTCACGACCACGCTGCACTCGCGGTCAGGATGCGGTTCTCCGCGGAAAGCTGCACAGTACCGCTGAATGCACGCAGCCTGCATTAGGACTGAGCGGATCAGCGAACCCGGAGTGTGACCCAGTGCGCCAAGCTGTGCGTGTGGGATTCGCAGTGTACCGCAGCATCGGGACAGTTACACACACAAAGAAATGAAGACTCCACTGCAAAGACATTATCGAGCGACGAGAAATAGATATATATAATTTAATTTATATATAATATAAAACAATTTTATATTAATTTGCATTCTTGAAACAGTTTAAAATAGCACTACATTTATAGAACGATCATGTTGCTGTTCCTAACTTGTTAACACTTAAATTCTCAAACATGTAAGAGTGTAATTCGACAAATTCTGCCTTTCTAGTTTATTGTATTTACCATGTCTTATAAGATAAGTACTTGATGGCTCAGTCTGAAAAAGGGTCAGTCTGAAATTCTATAGTTAGTTTAGTTTAACTGTAAATCATTGTCAGCGTTTCACTCATTAATCTAAAAATAAAATGGTCTTTTGAAAACGACATCACGAGACAAGGTATAAAACAACGAATGTCTGATCTGGGGTTCACAAACAGGCCTTTGAAGTGAAATACCGTTTTAAGATTAAATCGATGAGAGAAATGTGCGACCAATATTTGAAAATCCGCATGAGATTCACACCGCACTACCATACAGTCTGACTGCAATATCCGCTACGCTGCAGCCGGGCTCACAGCCCAGCCGTGAGATCGAGCCGAATGTCCAATTTACGACCCGGTGTTTTCTCAGAATAAAACACACACAAACCAAAGACAGGTGTACCAGCAAGATCAGATTTACACACACACACACACACAAATGTAAGAGGAATTGTTGACAAAACTATAAAAGTAGGGAATCCATACAGTCGCTTACATTCTTTCATGGTACTAATTAACTAATTAAAGCGTGTGTGGCGAATAGCCCACTCAACACCTCCTGCTCTTGAGAAATGGTGCTGTACTTTACCCAGGGGGAGTTGGCTTCGGAACAAACGGCTCTTCAAAGCTCTCTGCTTTTAACACAGTGGTTGCACTTCCAGATACATGAATATTGAAAACGCGGAGCTACCACATAATCAGAGCTACAAGCCAGCTGGCTGCGCTCCTTCACAGCGGTTACTTTGTGTCATGTACTAAAATGTGTGGTCATACGGACAACCAGGCCAAGATGACTCGCTAGTAACCGCTTTACACTGGTGGGCTGTGCTTTGCGCTTGCTTACAGATAGCCTTAACGAGCACGTCTGCCTGCTTTCTCTGCATCATGATGAGCAGCGGTCAGGAAAAACATGTATTAATCACCTTAACCGCAAGTCATATCACAGTCACAAACACCTGGGCTCATTGATATTCACACAGGGGAAAGGGGCTAGAGGAGATTTTAAAAACCTATGATTAGTTTTAGTTAGGGTTAGACGAAGTTTGGCAAGGGCAATGGTGTGTTTTACAAAAAGAGGGGGGAGGGCTGGATTATCAGAGCGTTTAATGGCTGTAGTCCTGATTGTAGGAGTACTTTGAGTTTTGATTTTCTGTTTTAAAGGTATGGGGGAGGTGGCTTTGGGGGGTAGGGAGATGGAGATTTATATTTTGGTGCTTTTGGAATCTTTGGTCGCAGTTATTTATGTAGCGTGGCTGCGGCGCAGGTTATGGGGGCGTGTGGCGGAGCGGCTGATTCTTATGCGTGTGTTTATGGAGCGTGTAGGGGGGAGACTGGGAGAAGCTTATTCTGGAGTGAGAGTGTTGGAGGCTGGAGTTTTACGGCCAAGAGGCTGCAGTACATTTTTCAAAGTCACAGTACATTTCCAAAGTTATTTGATTTTCATGCGTGGGTGGGTCGGGGAGTGGGTTCTTCACTTCTCCGTTTCTGCCGCTCATCTCACCTTTACGCGACATTACACGCATTTAGCAGACGCTCTTAACACCACGACATTAGCATGTGAGAACGGATGAATGTTACTAATGCCAGTGAGTGACGTTTCCACACGATGTTTACCGCACAAGCTGGAAAATGAATATGACACGGAGCGCAGGCGCTCCTGGAGGGCAACGTATTGATTGGTGCTTTGATTTCCTGATTGAGACAAATGATTGTGACAGCGTAAGCCACTGTGAGCCTTTGTTTTTATTTCACTTTACTTCTTAGCTCTGACTCAAGAGGTAGAGTCTCAGATTCCAGCTGCAAACCCAGTACTGATTAGACAGGTTCCTCATTAACACACTGCTATCACATTGCCCTTTGAGGGATAATTGGAGATACCAGGCCCTGCCCTAAAGGAGCGAGGTGCACCTCCCTGCCTCTTTGACACTATGCGGTCTCTCCAGCAGCTCCATACTGAGGGCTTAACAGTTTCTGATTGCCTGAAAAATCTGCTTGCTTACAGCTTTGCAGACAGGCCCACTGCAGAGACAGGAAGATGCAGTTTTAAGAGGGGTGAAAGGGGGACTTACTCACACCAGTGATGGATGAGTGCAGATCCTCTTCGTGGCCTGTTTGTCTGAGCCTGTCACTTCAGCACTTCAGATTTCTGCCTGGAAAAGACTAAACCAGGTCTCTGCTGCTTGCAACACAGTAAATCAAACACACTTTTTTCCCAGATGCTGTTTTCCACCAGCAATGGTCTCTAAGCAAGACACATCATGGCTGGCGTGTTTGTGCCAATTGCCAATGGCTACATGTTACCTTAAGGTAACACGTAGTCTCCTCTGATTGGCTCAGATGGCCAATGTGACACACCTGGCCAGTCATAGGAGGAGGGTGTGTTTCTGAGACTTGATTGGTAAAAGGGGAGACTTGATTTTAGTGTTTCTCAATCCTACTCCTGGATCCCCCCTGTCCTGCAAATCTTCTATCTATCCTTCTATCTAACATTCTCTTTATTAAATCAGGTGCTCAGCTAATCAAAAGTGCCACTGATGAGTTCGGTCAGGTAGGTAGAGCAGGGAAAGATGGAAAACGTGCAGAGCAGGGGGGGGCCCAGGAGCAGGATTGAGAATCAGTGTTTTACATCAATCCTGCACAGATTCACTGCTCTGCAATGTATGAGGATCAGCTGATGTTTAGGATTCAAAGAATAGAAAGAGCCGCCCAGATTTAGTGAATCTGTTCAGCCTGGATTTGGACAGAAACACACAGAGGCTGAAGGAATAGGAGCCATATCTACCAGCATGCCGGAGACACCGAACTGCACATATTCTGGTTTGCTGCATCACAGGACGCTCCAGGGTAACGTTGCCTCGTCCCAGGATTCTATTTTAAGCCGGAGCTTCACTCCCACCTGAATGAACTGCCAAGTGTTCAGCCATTGAGTGGCCTGATTTAACATTTTGCTTAGCCTCATTTTTTCTTTAATAATTAATAATATGGTCACATACATGAAATAATCAGTGTGTACAGGGAAGATCTGAAGGTGTTGGTTTTTAAATGGGTCCACAGTACTGCATTCAGACCCTGCTGATTCTTCAGCAGAATCATTTTCTTGCTCCCTTCTCTGAATAAGACAACATCACAAAGCAGAACAGGACAGACTCAAATTTATTCAGACAGACATAGTGGAACTGTTACAATAAAATCAGAAGTTCAGCCAAAAACATCAACATTCCATTTTAACTCCGGAAGGAAAAAAACATTCAGAACTCACTGCACTTTATATATGAAGAGCTACAAGTCTAACTACATTTAAGACTATCAATTTATACACCTCTGTAATGCAATTGAACACAGCCACAGCGCCTTGAGATGGCATTATATTACATTGTTATCTGTTTTTCTTTACAAAGTAAAAAATATAGAATTAACAAAGACTTCTGCAAATATGGCCATTTATGTTATTGTGTGGTGTGTTGAGACCTTTGAATAATATTGATCAGGTTAAAATGGGAGAGAGGAAACCAAAGAGAGTTATTGCGCTTTGTGCAGGAGGAGCAGGTCAGGCAGGTCACAGCAGGGACATGGAGCTGCAACATTCAAACACAAGAGAAACAGACTGCCAAGAGACGGACACAGGGCTGCAGCTATGCACATCTCACGCGGGATCCTTTCACAGCCGGGGGCCTGGAACAAAAGCACAGTGTGCAGAGGTCTCTGCGAGGGCCTGTGGAGAGCAGAGGTCTCTGCGAGGGCCTGCGGAGAGCAGAGGCCTCTGTGAGAGCCTGCGGAGAGCAGAGGCCTCTGTGAGAGCCTGCGGAGAACAGGGGCCTCTGCGAGAGCCTGCGGAGAGCAGAGGGCCTGCGGAGAACAGAGGCCTCTGTGAGAGCCTGCGGAGAGCAGAGGGCCTGCGGAGAACAGAGGCCTCTGTGAGAGCCTGCGGAGAGCAGAGACCTCTGCGAGGGCCTGTGGAGAGCAGAGACCTCTGCGAGGGCCTGTGGAGAGCAGAGACCTCTGCGAGGGCCTGTGGAGAGCAGAGACCTCTGCGAGGGCCTGTGGAGAGCAGAGACCTCTGCGAGGGCCTGTGGAGAGCAGAGACCTCTGCGAGAGCCTGCGGAGAGCAGGGGCCTCTGCGAGAGCCTGCGGAGAGCAGGGGCCTCTGCTCAGGGGGCTTCTTTGTTGTGTCACTTTTCGGAGGGGCGCCTGGCGGTAGGTGGACCGTTCCGCGCGCCCTGCTGATCGGGCGCTGTGTGGGCGCCCAGGTGTGCCTCTCAGCTTTTGGCTCATCTCACCTGCAATAGCCTGGCTGTGCAGGGTCAGGAGGCCGCGCCTAACCGTGTGCTCACTAGCACACAGGCGAGAGCACTGTTGCATTGTGGGTAAATGGTTTCATGTAAGAACAGTCAGCAGCTCAGGGTGTGAGCAGCGGGGGTGCAGGGGAACGCTTCTACCCCCTCTCTGTGTGCTCTTGGTACAGGTTAGATGAATTTCAGTGCTCAGGTTGGGAGCTTCCAGGAGCAGCCAGGGGCTTGATGATGTGTATCTCTTAGTCTGTGGTGCTACTGGTACCCTCACAGACTCCACTCACACACACAATGTTACACTCTGCTCCCCTTGCTACAGGAGCCCCCCCCCCCCCAGGTTCATCATCACAAAATCCAAATCAGTGTCCCGGGATGCCCCTAAAATAAAGAGCAGTCGACTGCAGCCATAAGCTTGGAAAACCAGCTCACAGTGTAAAGAGACAGTCGGTTACACAAACAAGTATGACATGCAAGTGAGAGCCTGGTTTCTGGGCTTGTTTCACGTGGCCACAGGAGTCTGTGTGAGAGTGGGACACCCGTCCACAGTGGCCACCGACCCGCAACAGCCCACTGAGAGAAATGGCCAGAAAGCAGCACTTCAGAGAGGCAGGGGGTCTGTGAAGGGGAGGGCCAGGCTGAGAGGCGATCAGCGGTGAGGCGGGCGGCCCCCCCGTACACATCACCCAGAAAATCCCAGCTCCTCGGCCCCCACCGTCCCCCCTCACCCCCCTCTCTCAGCAGACAGAGGGTCCCGGATCCACAGACATGCAGCCACTGCCCTTGCATGCCCACTAGGACAGGGCGGAGAGACGGCAGAGCAGCTGTGAGCACAGACTCTCTCACGGTGTGCCCAGTGAGGGGGGAGACCGAGCCCCCCCTGCTGAAAGAGTGTTCAGTCCACCTCACGCTGCACTGCTGTAGCCTTTAATTAAAACACTTCTGCACAGCTCAGAGTGCTGCTGAGCACAGCCATGTGTCAGGCCAACATCTCTCCCTTCGCTAATTTAAAGTGTATTCCATAATTACTGCACACAGCAAACAAGAAATATCGATCTCTTTGGGCCGAGTGCTTTCAGCAGGATGGTTCCTGTGAGCAGTGAAAGAGGTGCTGAGAGACCACCTCACCCTGCTGGAACAGCAGCTACGACCCCTGCCATGGATCCCCTCACTACCGCCCACCTGTGGCAAAGAGGAGGTACTGCACACTCAGTGGGTGACCGTGTGAGTGGCTAAGCAGTCATAACACGCCGTCATTACACGCTACATGGTGCTAGTGTTCATTAGCTAGTGGATATAAATGCTGAACATCAACAGCTAATTAAAACGAAAAGGAGGAACTCTGCTTACAGCTGGTCATCTTTATTTTCAATTAAATCTGTGTGTTTTGGGATCAATCACTGGATCAATCAGAGAGTGTGTGGTTATGGCTGTGTGTGTGTGCATGTGTGTGTGTGTGGAGGTGGTGTTGGGGAATAAAAGATTTATGTAAAAGCAATCTAATCTTCTATGAAAACAATGCATCAGTATTACATAAACTGCAACCCAGGAGCAACACATAAATGAGAAAGACTAAAACACATTTGCCCTTAAAACCTTTAGTTTCTATGGTTAAATGAAGCAGCAGTAATTGGTTTGGTTTGTTAACAACCCTTTAAAAGATCAAAGAAGCGAATGGCCACTGAAGCTGAGTGCAGTCAGAGCACATTTCATTTCAAACACTTTCATACAGTAACTGTGTGCTTTCATGCATGCTTTCTACATGTCTGTAACAGTACAGGCGACATTTCTGTGGCTTTGATAGGAATCCACACTAGGCCCTTTCTTCAGCTTCCCTACAATTTACACACAGACAGAAACGGAGGGAAGTGTGCTATGCTAATGGAGGAAAGTGTGCTATGCTAATGGAAGGGAAGTGTGCTATGCTAATGGAGGGGGAAGTGTGCTATGCTAATGGAAGGGAAGTGTGCTATGCTAATGGAAGGGAAGTGTGCTATGCTAATGGAAGGGAAGTGTGCTATGCTAATAGAAGGGAAGTGTACTATGCTAATGGAAGGGAAGTGTGTTATGCTAATAGAAGGGAAGTGTGCTATGCTAATGGAAGGGAAGTGTGCTATGCTAATGGAAGGGAAGTGTGTTATGCTAATGGAAGGGAAGTGTGCTATGCTAATGGAAGGGAAGTGTGCTATGCTAATAGAAGGGAAGTGTGCTATGCTAATGGAAGGGAAGTGTGCTATGCTAATGGAAGGGAAGTGTGCTATGCTAATAGAAGGGAAGTGTGCTATACTAATGGTAAGAAAGTGTGCTATGCTAATGGACGGATGTGTGCTATGCTAATGGAGGCGAAGGGGAAGTGTGCAATGCTAATGGAGGGGGAAGTGTGCTATGCTAACTGCTTTGTGTGGAGTGAGCATACCTGCACATGTGCACATGTGAGTGTACAGGTGATTGCATGCATCTTTGTAGATGTGTGTTGATTTGTGTATTTGTTGGTGTTTTGTAAGTGGTAATCAGTGTGTACATGTGTGTAGTTGTTTTTGTGTGTGTGTGTGTGTGTGCAGGTGTTTCAGTGTGTGAATGTGTTTGTAGTTGTTTGTGTGTGTGTTTGTGCAGTGATTGTTGGTTTGTGCCTGAGTGTAGGTAATTGTAGGTGTGTGTGTGTAGGTGTTTGTAGGTGTGAATCATTGCAGAGATTGTTCGAGAAGAAGCATGCCTGATCAAGGGTTACATTAAAGGAAATACTGTACTTCAATCATAATGTAGTCCAGATTGTATGAGAAATAAAAAAAACCATGGGCAGCCTTTGTGTCCATAGACCCTTCTTGGCATCACAAATCCCAAATGACCTGAAAAGCTGATTGGTTGTGTGGATGGGCCAATGGCTGCACCTACATTCAGATCCTGACCTGTGAGACATGGGACAGCCTGTTCCACACTGTAGCACTGTCTTCCCCTAATCGCTGCACTTTGCTTTGGTGGGAGTGTAACCTGTATCACCTGTGTGCTGTGACCCTGATGCTCGCAGGCCTGCTATGTGGCTGCAATCCACCCTAAAGAGGGCTGGAGCCGGTCTCCACGGCAACATTCACTCAGCTTCTCCTGCCCCAGGAAACACCCCCCCCCATGCATGGCAACACAAGGGCTGACACCTGGCTGCCCCAACCTGGCGTCCTCCAGAGGGGGAGGAGTGCTGTGGAACATGCTTTCCCTGGGGGAGGGCGTGTGACTGTGGGTGTGATGCAGGCTTTTGTGTGTGTCTGGAATGTTCTGGTGGTCTGAGGCCTGATGACCTCGGGGTGGGGTTTAGAGAACACAGAGACAGGACTCTCTCTGCAAGTCAGAGGTCAGGGGTCATTCTCGATCAAATGGTGCACAGTCAAAACGGAGGCAAAACTACATTAAAATCAGCACAATCACAAGTCTCTTTGAGCATGGGTATAAGGGCAGACTTCCCAAGATGCATCAGTTCACTTAGTAAAGGAGACAGAAGAACCAACACAGAGAAACTACATCACAGAAAGCAACATAACCTCTGCAGCAGCAATAATGGCCTTATTACAAAATTAAATGTTTTTTTAATGCAAGGGACAAACATTTGGGGGTCAAGCTGCCAACCAGAAAGTCTCTCCTCAGCCAGCCCAGTGGGGGGCGCTATTTCACTCCCTCTGACTCCCCCAGCCAAAGCACTCCCACCCAGAGAAGAGGACAGGCAACAGGCGCGGCCCTCATCACTGTGTTTGCATCCAGCACCTCTAAGACTACAGATCAGAGCAAAGCTTCAGAGAGAGGAGAAGGGCGCGCTGGAGAGGAGGGGGGTGCACTCGTTTGGTGGAACTCTAAAGTTTATGAGTCTCTGCATGTTGGGATCAGTTTCCACTGGCAAGAAGAAGGGGGGGGGGGGGGGGAGAGAAAGGGAAAGTGAGAGAGAAAGACAGAGGAAGAGAGGGAGAGAGGCAGGGAGAGTTGAGGGAGAGAGAGAGGAGGAGGGAGAGAGGGAGTGACAAGGAGAAAAACTGATGCAGGAAGGGAGGGGTAAAATGATAGAAGAAAGAAGAGAGACAGATGGAGGGAGGAAGAGGAGGAGAAGTGAGAGAGATGCAGAAGGGGAGGGGGAATGGCTTCAGATCTTCGCAGATAACGGGAGTCCCTGGAAAGCTGGTGGAGGGGGCAGAGCTACCAGACGTAGCCGGTCTCGTCGTCTTTGTCATCCTCGCCGTCCTCGTCATCCTCGATGGCCCCCCGCGGGTGGATGCGCCCTCTCCTCTCCCTCTGCCCACCCCCCATGGCCTCAGGCTCCTCCTCCTGATCATCCAGCAGGATCACTGCGCCCCCGCTGCCGAAATCCCCTGAGCTCTCCAGGTCCTCCTCTGCACACACACACATGCACAGACAGCGGGTGAGAGACCGGCCCCCCCGAACACTACTCTGCACACACACACACACACACACACACACACACACACACACACACACACTCATATTCACACCAGGACTGGCCTGCGTGTGCCGTGAGGGAGAGAATGCTGCTGGCAGATGATGTGTTTGGGAAGATAAAGAGTGAGAGGAAGAGCAAGAAGGAGAGGCGGGTGGTTGGAAAGGAGGATGATGGCGTGAACGGCAGAGTGAAAATGAGATCTCTCACCGCAGTTGGGGCGGCCCTGCTTCCTGGAGCCAGCCAGCTCATTCCCGTACTTATCCACACACCAGCACTGGCCCACACTGCCGTGGCACTGAGTGGGCTTAAAGTAGCCCTCCTCATTACACCTGGGGATGAAGCCACCTGCAGGGAAGGGGGGGGAGACTAGACGTCAACAGACCATCCGTCACTGCAGACTCCATGCTGAAGAACTGCAACCAAAACATGATCTTTCTTTGCTCTTGGATAAAATGAATAAATCACTGTATCAGTTTTATTTACTATAATACTCTTAAAGGAACTGTCATGGAGTGCTGTTCATGGAAGCCTCGTGAGACACAGCAGAGAGGGAGACAGTGAGAGAGACATTGGAAGCTGTGAGATGTGACTGTGTGAAGCTCGAAGGCAGCGTTAGTACTGTGATAACCAATGCTGTGCAGCGCAGAGACCTTTCCACACAGAAACAGACCCTATATGAGGTTTGATCCTGTCAGAGTAAGACACACAAATAATTCACAGGCTTCTGACCAAAAGCAATCCCTGCTCTGCCTAATGGCAACAAAAGGTAACCTGAGAAGCTGGAACAGGTAACAGGTGCACATAATTCATAACGCTATCGGCTATTCACAGCTGACACGCAGGAGGAGAGGCACAGGTGGACCCCCTGCTCTCACAGGTGTCGCCCGGTGGGACAA
>NC_050598.1:33214051-33216551 GCF_013368585.1 Megalops cyprinoides | reverse complement strand
AGATCCGATGCTGACAGATGAGTCTCCCCCCCCGCTTTGCAGCCTATTCTGAAAACGGTTCTGCTGTAGAGCCAATACATTTTACTGAAACAACATTATTGAGATTTATGACTATCTGAATATTAATTAAATGCCTTCACAATTCATAATGTCTCATAAATAATTCAACTTTTGCATGAATGCCTTCCCTTTGCACAGCTGTGAAAGTTGAGACAAAGAGAGCACTGTATAAATGCAACATGACTGGGGTTTAGGCTGATCCTCAGAGCAGCGTAACTGGGGTTTAGGCTGATCCTAAGAGCAATGTGATTGGGGTTTAGGCTGATCCTAAGAGCAATGTGACTGGGGTTTAGGCTGATCCTAAGAGCAATGTGACTGGGGTTTAGGCTGATCCTAAGAGCTGTGACTGGGGTTTAGGATGATCCTAAGAGCAGTGTGACTGGGGTTTAGGCTGATACTAAGAGCAGTGTGACTGGGGTTTAGGCTGATCCTCAGAGCAGCGTAACTGGGGTTTAGGCTGATCCTAAGAGCAATGTGATTGGGGTTTAGGCTGATCCTAAGAGCAATGTGACTGGGGTTTAGGCTGATCCTAAGAGCAATGTGACTGGGGTTTAGGCTGATCCTAAGAGCTGTGACTGGGGTTTAGGATGATCCTAAGAGCAGTGTGACTGGGGTTTAGGCTGATACTAAGAGCAGTGTGACTGGGGTTTAGGCTGATCCTCAGAGCAGCGTAACTGGGGTTTAGGCTGATCCTAAGAGCAATGTGACTGGGGTTTAGGCTGATACTAAGAGCAGTGTGACTGGGGTTTAGGCTGATTCTAAGAGCAGTGTGACTGGGGTTTAGGCTGATCCTAAGAGCAGTATGACTGGGGTTTAGGCTGATCCTCAGAGCAGTGTGACTGGGGCATTTTTAAGTAGGTAACTCATTAATTTGACTGTGAAGCCTTAATGTAGCTGGTTTTTGTTTGGCAAGATGTGCTTGTACTTCAGTTTCAGTGACTGACACACTAATGAACATGCATTATCTACAGCGGCAGACACAGAAAACACATCCGGCATGATTACGGCAGCAGCTGCTTTCCTGGTCACACGTCACTCAGCCTCTGATGCATTAAAAACCCTCAGAGTAAACACCCATTCAGCTCATGCTATTCGCAACAAACTCACTCATTTTCCTGGATGTCTCATATAAGCCATTATTTTTTCATATTTTTATATGAAATTATTTTTGGCACATGCAGCGCGATTCCTTCAGCCGGTCATATGGTCACATCTCCCACCTGCAGTGCCAGGCACAGAGAAAGAGCCTCCGCTGCAGTGCGTTCAGAGAGGGAGTGACACTGAGCACTGAAGGAAGCACCACACACAACCCTTTCAGTGAGAGAGAGAATGTGCATGTGTGTGTGTGTGTGTGTGTGTGTGTGTGTGTGTGTACATGTCTGTGTGCCTGTGTATCAGGTAGTGCCTGTGTGTGCCACCAGCTAGCTAAGAACAGCAAGAACAGTCATGCTGCTACCATGATAATGGACCTTAAGGATAGCAAGTTAGCTGGTACTTGAACATTCCAGCATAGCTTGTGGCAATGCTGGCTAGATTAACTAACATTAGCCACAAAAATAGCTACAGGTTGCTAGCTGCTCACTAGTTGCTCATGTACTCCATCTACTGTGTTGAGCGCTCTTTGCCCCATTGCTATCAGAGTCAGTGTTCAGCGTCTGATTTCCATCCTAAGAGTTCTCATTCATGCAGAGTCACACTTGCATTCACCAGGCACTCTTCCACGGCTCTGAAAAACCTCTCAGGCAGAAAGCTAATGTTCCAACGACAATAGCCCATTATTCCTGTGTGGAGACTGGACTTCTCCATTCTCACAAGCTCCTGCGAAATGCTGAATGAGGAGGAGACCTTCACGTTATTTCTGTCTCTTTCACCAAGGTGAAATCTTGATGGGGCTGGTACAGTACCAGCAGTCAATCCCAGATAAAACAGCAGATGCCCAGGTCTCCAGTCTGCCAGCACAAATCTGCCAAATATCAGCTGGGAAAAACGTCCTCTTTCACTCTCTGCTTCCCTCGGTCCAGCAAACATCAGGAGGATCAAAGAATGATGAATGGATGAACTGGCTTCACAATCAGATCAGTTATGCATGAATGCTTAACAGAAATGCCAGGTTTCCATTCAAGCAAAGATTGTGCTATGTGTTTGTGTCTCTTTGTAATGTGCTGTAAGGTTTTGTCTAACAGCTCAAAGCAGAATGTCAGTTTACTTGCTACAAAGCAGAATAACATGCTGTTTATGCTTATAAATGTTGTTTATGCTTTTCTCCCTTTATGTTACGGCGTTAGGTGCTACCACACTGATATCATTCAAACGACCTGCAGCCACCTGAGTGCACAGTGTCTGAGAGGGAGGAGACAGGGACACACCGACCGACCTGTCTACCTGCATCCTGTGGGCATTTTCAGCAGCAGACAAGGCTGGGATTGAAGCTGGACTGTAG
>NC_050598.1:33186551-33206551 GCF_013368585.1 Megalops cyprinoides | reverse complement strand
TCTCACTGCTGTTCTCCTGGCTTTCCCTACCAACAAATCTTTTTAAAATCTATGCAATCAAGTTTTTATTTACCAAGGACACAGCATAATTTCTCAGATTAATGATTTAAAATTTCATGCAAATAACCAAGAATTAAAAAGTAGCTTATCCACATAAGCGCTGGTTCAGCTGGTACTCATTAACATTTAAAGTAAAGAATTAAATTTATAATGTGAAAGAGAACTGAGTTCAGCATTCATACAAAAACTAAAATCTCATACTGCACAAATACACACACACACACACACACACAGACTGTCACATTTAAAGGGGCCCTTAAAGTGTTACACCAGCGTACTGTTACAACTTACCTGATATCCAATGGACAGCAGCACATACACATACTGTCCCCCAGTTATGCCCAACTGCCAGCGCCAATCAGAGACGGTGAGACTAACATACGCCTGTGCCAATCAGAGACGGTGAGACTAACATACGCCTGTGCCAATCAGAGACGGTGAGACTAACATATGCTCTCCTCCAGGACACGTGTTGTCAGCCACCACTTCCGCGACTGAGCAGCAGGGGTCAGTATTAAGACACAGGGACTAGCTCTAATCCCTCCCCAATATTCCCTGAGGAAGAAAGCTGTTCTGCTGCTGTTGGAGTCCCGGTCATCGATGGCCGACGGGATTGAACCTGGGCCGTAGCTTTCAACCTTTCACTTTAGATATCAAGCGCTTTACCATCTGAGCCACTCAGAAGCCCCTCTGCCTGCCAGTCCTAATCCGGTAAAAGCAGAGGTGGAAAACCACGGCTCCTGCCATTTATTTGTTCTAGCCATTCACTAAACAAGGTGATTTCACTAATTAGCTCCTCTACCTGGCTGAAGAGTTGTGCTAATTAAATTCAGCTGGTGTAGTGCATGGGTGGAACAAATACATGGCGGGACTTTTACTTTCTGAAGCTGGGGTTTTCCATCTCTGAGTAAAAGCATAATGTCAGTTAGAGCATTTTACAAAATCCAGCAGGCGTTCTTAGACATACTTAAAATAATCTGACAATAGCTGTTCAACATAACACCAAAATCTTGTAGTCTATCCCTGCTCTATGGGACAACACAATGTGCAAAGAGCTTCAGAGATGTGACACAAGCAAAAAACAAGCTCACCTTTCCCCCTGTGAGATCAAACCTGGATGCAGGACACTGTCACGGAACAGTACATGCAGAGCTGGGACATGCAAACAAGATAATCCTATTCCACGGCTCTGACTAACCACACTGATCCTGATAAAAGGAGAGAGAGGGCACGCACACACGCTCACTCACACCAACACACACACACACACACACACACACACACACACTCACTCACTCACTCACTCACTCACACACATATGCACACACACACATACATACTCACTCATATATACACTCACTCACTCACACACACATGCTCACTGACTCTCTCACACACACACACACACACACGCACACACACACACACACACACGCACACACACACACACACACTTATTTCTTAAGTGATTAATTCCAGTTTGATATACACACTGTGTGTCAGGAAGTCCTCATGCATGGTCCATTATTCAGCCCTAATGCAGTAACTGACTGTAAGGGGAAAATAGCTGGCCTGCTGCCTAACAGGAGCCTCTCAGACGCCTGCATGAAGCCAGCGTTAGCACAGCGCTAATGAATGAGTGTTTCAGAGTGGCCAGTCACACATTATTATGCTGCATGTTAGAAACAACCCTACTGTTAGCAGACATGGGCACCACTCATGAATCAGCACCACCTGCGGTTTGGCAGAAGAAGCCTGGGACTCCACAGTCACTCCATGTTTTAAAATAACAGAAAAGAGTCTGGCCTTTCAGGGGCAGCTGAAGAGAAAAGCAGCCTCGAACCCACAGCCTTCCCCAGCAGAGCCATCAGCAGCCCAGCCAGCAGCGGCTCCACGCCCCATTACCTGCAGTCACCTGTACAGCCTCACAGAAGCAGCATTCCGCAGCACCTGCTTAGAGCCCACCTGCTCACACAGGTCCCTGGACTGAGCAGAGATGTGTCCCTGGGTTCTGGCTCGGTCAGAATGCTGCCTGCACCCACAGCATCACTCTCACCTGCGGTCTGACATTGCTGCTCCTACGGTATAAAGTGTAATTTAATGTGTCTTGAAAGGAGGGTTTTGTAAATTGCTCTGGATAAAAGTGTCTGGTATATAAATAGATAAAAACATGCAGCTAACAGAACTCTTCCCTGTCTGGCTTTCACTGTAATGGAGTGAAGTAGACTGCTGCCTTCATTCTGTTTGGGTTCCACTCGATCCTGAATCATTCTCTCTTAGATGCATTCAGCTACCATGTGACCACATCCTAACGGTCATCCTGACCGCTCTTCTCTAAAGCAAAACACTTCCTAACGGTCATCCTGACCGAAATTCTCTTTGCCATAACCACAGACTTTTATACTAATGAGCGCTGTCACACTAATGCCTTCTATCGACAAGCCTCCGTGTTAGTCTGGCTCATCCATGAGAGAATCTGCTACAAAATCACCTTTATCCCCCAAAGTAAAGCCCTCTGTCCTCCAGCGGGCTGCTCAGCACCACAGAGGAAGTGCGTCTGTAGAGATAAGCTGCAGCCACTGCTTATATAAACCACACTGCAGGTTGGAGTTTATCTCCATCTCTGAGAGAGAGGCTTGCCCTGCCGGCAGTAACACAACATTGCAAACCAGCTGCACCTGCATGGCGCCCCAGCACCAGGGAGACATTACAGAGATAACCCGCAGGGAGATTCACCCAGCGATACGCTGACCTGAGATCAGCCAGTCTGCGCAGGCTCTGGGATCGGGTTACAGCGAAGTGCCGTTGCCTGAGGAGAGCATGCAGGCAGCAGGAAGGGGGGCAAACCCACAGGGGTAACACCTGATTGGCTGACAGAACCTCTGGGTGTGACCTTGGGCGAGGGGGGTCTACCGGCTCTGGAACACTGTTACCTGCTGATCGGGCCTTTGATCAAACACACAGGAGGCTTTATCGACCGGATCAGAACCTAATCCCCAGGTGAAATATTGAATTCCGTTTATATCTCCTGTTTACCAGCCTCCTTCATCTTCAGCACAGAAATCAATTACCACGTCTAATCTGAGAATTTTCCGACTCTGGCAGCGTCCTGTGGGAAAATCCAGCAGGAGCCGCCTCCACGCTTTCCTCTGAATGAGAGGAAATAAAGGAGCAGCAGCCCAAAGCAGCAGGAGATGCAGTTCTGAGACACTACAGACAGGGGTGTTAATGTCAGGCATCACGGACATGTGTGTCAGTCACAGGTGCGTTAATGTCAGGTGCGTCAGGGACAGGTGTGTTAATGTCAGCAGCACTGGGGGCAGGTGTGTCAGTCACAGGTGTGTTAATGACAGGTGAATGCAGGTTGGTGTGTTGCTGAGTGTGTGTGTGTGTGTGTGTGTGTGTGTTTGTGTGTGTGTGCTTTGTCAGCAGTGCACTCTTCCTCCTCTCTCTTCTGAGCTCCACCCACTTCCCCCTCTCCTGAGATCACACAGTCACATACAGGAGAGCGAGTCTCTTCTTACTCAACATGCTTTCTGCACACGTCTTTCTGAGACAGCAGGGCCAGGGAGTCAGAGGCCAGGTCCTACACCTGTTCTCCTGCAGGGATTCTCTCCGTGTCCACCTTTTTAACACAAGTCATCCGGTCCCTGGCGTGCTCATGAGGAAAGAGGTTTTCCATTGGGAAGATGCTGGTTCCCTCTCTGAGTGCAGTGGCCTCGCAGTGCATCCTGCAGACCGCTGGCCTGGAGCAGCTGCATGAATGCTTTTCTTCAGTCAGGCGCTTCCCAGCCTCTTACACACTAGTTTGCCATGAGACCAACGCAACACCCTGAGACAGCAGTGCTGGTTAGGCTGATCTGGGCCTTGAAAGACTGAGATGAGTGTTTACTGGGAGAGTTGTGCCGCAGCTAGCTGCTGAGTAGCTATCACCAGAAACCTCCAATTTCTCTGAAAAAACAGCTGGGAAATCTGCACCTTTAAGCCAAGATCACTTAATGAGGCGCTAATTATTTCTGTTAACTTATTCTGCAGCCAGCTGCCAGCTCTGTCCCCTGGGGTGATGCGGGTATCCCAGAGCACCCAATGCTCTCAGCCCCTCACCTGTAATAGCAGCCCAGCACAGAGCAGCCCAACACTGACGGCACAACGCTGTAACCCCCGACGCCATGACACTCAGAATCCAATCTGCCACAGAAGCACTGTTCCAGAGAACGGCACAGACATAACAGTGATCCAGTGCTTTCTCCACAAAAAAGAAACTACATTTCTTCTTTTTTGAGGGAGATAAAGTATCTCCTTAAGGATGGCAGAGTATACTGCTAAGAAGCAGAAGTATCAAAGCTGTACAGCCCCGCCCACTGGATATAACACAGCCCCGCCCACTAGTTCCCGTATGACTGCTCCCACCCGATACTGTATGGTCGCTAACACTGGATATAGTGTGGCCCACTGGACAGGAGTAATCTTTACATAGATTTAAAACCGGGTTCACCACACCGTAGAAAAAGTAGCAATGAAATAAGTGTTAGAAAGACTGTTATAAAGTTATAAAGACTGATTAAGACACGGATTCTCTTTAGTCTCTGTAAAAAGGGAAGCTTTGATCGAGGTTTTACATTTTCAAAAGGGATTAATAAAGAGGACTGCACCAGAACAAGAGGACATTGGTGGAAATTAGTTATGCTACATTTCACACTCAGAGAATTATACATGTATACAACAGCCGACCAGAGACCCTGAGACTGCTTGAGACCAGGCTTGGCGGTGCTAAGCACTAGACTACAGGCAGACCAATGTTGTTTTCTTCCTATAAGTGTATTTACTAAAGACAGAAGTAAAATGAGAAGAAGTGAAAAGATAGAATACAAATCAGGTAAATTTCCACTTGAAATAATTCATCTCCCTTTAGCATTTCCAAATTTATCAAGGCAGAGACACAGAGATGTAGAACAGACTCTACAAAAAAGTGAAAAGAAGATCCATCAGTGAAGCTTTTCCTTCCTTTTTTTAAAAGTCCTTTTTCCGAAGGCATGCTGTGTAGCCTGTGTGCATGCTTAATGCCACACTCACTTTCACAACCGCATGGAAAATAGCAAACTGCAGAACAGCACCGTCCAGGCAGGGGATGGAATCCACCATGCAAGCTATTCATCTCTCATCTCCGCTGTTTTCATCCAAATCAAAACATTCAGTAGCCACAAACAGATGTAGTGCTATTGAGAAAACCAACTGCTTCATCCACAGGGTTCGAGAAACGGATTAAAGCATTCTCCAGCCTGTTAATGCATCTTGTCTTTCTCTCCTTCTCTTGCAGGTGATCTGGGTCGGCCTGCTCACTCTGGGAAGGCTCAGTCTATTCTCTCTTTCTTGTCTGCATTGCTATTCAGCAGGAGACCTCGCTCTCTCGGCCTTGTCATTCAATTATTACTTTTCCTGCAATGCGTCTGCTTCAGAGCGCTCACCTGGCTGGCTGACTGAGGAATCTCCAGCTGCTGCTACCGAGGGCGTTTAGACAGCCTGTCCAGCAGGTGCTGGGGTGCGTACAGCGTGCGTCCAGAAAACAGGCCAAAGAAAGGGAGCAGAATGATTTCTTATAAATACCATAAAATAATTTACAATGAAACTTCAATCCTGCAGGCGGCCTGCTTTTCAGCGGGGACAGAAGCACCATGGCGAAGACAATGCAGTCAACCTGATGTGGATAATTATGTTATAATTAATAATATGCAGTCATTATCTCCCGCGCTGTGGAGCGGTGACAGCGGGCCAATGGCAGGCAGAGCGTGATGTAAGCAGCAGTGACAGGCATGGCCCGCCCCCGGCGCCGTGGCGACGCGGGGCGCGGCTCGCTGCTGTCACAGGAGTCATGTCGATTGATTCGGCTCTCACTCGCCTCTCTCCGCTGCGCGCCTCACTTTCCCTAGCGCTCTCGGTGCTCTGCTCCGTGTTCAAACAAACATACGTGTGCATGCTCCACTCTGCCGCTGCCGCTTCTTCCTTCACGGAGGCAGCAAGAAATACTCGCACTCTTTTCAATTTTTTTTCACCAAATATAGTATTCCTTCCTGTTTCAGTTGTAGTTGAGAGCTGATGAAAAGCAATATCTGGTTTAGGATTTATGACCAACTCCTGACAGACCAACCCCTGAAAGGCCAACCCCTGACAGGCCAGCCCCTGACAGGCCAACCCCTGACAGGCCAACCCCTGACAGGCCAACCCCTGAAAGGCCAGCCCCTGACAGACCAGCCCCTGACAGGCCAGCCCCTGAAAGGCCAGCCCCTGACAGGCCAGCCCCTGAAAGGCCAGCCCCTGACAGGCCAGCCCCTGACAGGCCAGCCCCTGAAAGGCCAGCCCCTGACAGGCCAGCCCCTGAAAGGCCAGCCCCTGACAGGCCAGCCCCTGAAAGGCTGGTTGCTGGAGCCCTGCAGCTCACTGCACAGAGCAGACACAGTTAATGTGTTACAGACTCAGCTGAGGCAGGCCGGGCATCTGCACATTCAGGCCTGTGAGCTTAACTGTGCTTTCAGGAGAGGTTATAAAAGAGGGAAGGACAACATGCATACTGCATACACCCACACACACACACACACAGTGCACACACAGTCTCTCTCTCACACACACACACACGTACACACACAGAGCACACACACATACACACACAGAGCACACACACACACACACACCCCCACACATACACACACAGAGCACACACACACACACACACCCCCACAGAATACGCACATACACACACACACATACACACACAGAGCACACACACACACAGAACACACACACACACATACATGTGCATGCAATATTGTGGAAGAATATATTTTATTATAACTTACTGTACAAGGTATAATAAAATGCATTGTTATGCAGTATTTCCAACCTTCATCTGACACATCATACATCATAACTGACCTGGACACTGGGATGTTGACCTTCAGTCTATAAGCATTGCTTTTGCCGTATGGCATCGTTAATGTGCAGCGCTTCACATAATCTTCTGAAACATGGACAGCACAGCAGTATAGTGCTGTAATGGCAATGCAGAGAAGTGTGATCATATGCAACTGACATGGGCTTAGAACTTAACAAGTGCAAAGCTGGCCAAAGCTTGCCAAAGCTTGCCAAAGCTGGCCAAAGCTGGCCAAAGCTGGCCTTTCCAAGCCTTCAAAGGATGGGGAACGCTGGCACTCTGACCAGTATACACGATCACTATCTGGCACTCTGATCTGAGTACAAGAGATCATTATCTGGAAGACTGACACACCTGCGAAAAAAGTGTTAAAACTGATAGCAACATCCCCGACACGTGTGTGTCCCACCTGGTGTGGCCCTGTGTGTCAATCCTGCTGGCAGGTGAGTTACTCCTCTCACCCGTCCCGAAGCTGGCAGGTGAGTTACTCCTCTCACCCGTCCCGAAGCTGGCAGGTGAGTTACTCCTCTCACCCGTCCCGAAGCTGGCAGGTGAGTTACTCCTCTCACCCGTCCCGAAGCTGGCAGGTGAGTTACTCCTCTCACCCGTCCCGAAGCTGGCAGGTGCAGTCTGCAGCAGCCCTGCTTTCCTCTTTAAACTGCTCCTCCAGGAGGCGACTCACCACAGGGGGGACAGGGAGGGAAATGTAATTTTAAATTTGCTGGAATAATTCTGGGGCGTTGGGGGTGAGGGGGTGTTGACTCGATAAACAGCAGCACAGAGGCCAGGCCTGCCGGGGAAGAATGCAGCCTGCAGCAGGCCTGGCCTGTGTAATTACGACTGAAAGCCTGTAATCTGAAGGCTGAAATGTGTGGGCCTTTTCAGCAGAATCCCGCCCTCATTTCTGCCCCGCCTCTGTGGAGCCGCTCAGTGCATGCCCCCCCCCACCGAACCGCAGGGCTGAGGGGGACTGGAGCCCCCACACACAGCTCCCCATTTCTGGTGGCTGTCAGTCACAGCTCCAGAGAGCGTGGAGTTCTGTTTCCGGCAGAGAAGGAGCGGATGGTTTCTTCCCAGAAATCCTACAACCAGAGGCCACACACACACTCACACACACACACACACACACACACACTCGCACTCGCACACACTCACACACACACACACACACACACACACACACACACACACACACACACACACACACACACACACACACACATACACACACACACACACACACACACACACACACACTCACTCACACACAGCAAGCTGCGCAGACACGCAGATACAGACTGTCCGCAGTCCGAGTTCTGTGTCAGTGCTGTTTCAGTGGTCAGTGCTGTGTCAGTGCTGTTTCAGTGGTCAGTGCTGTTTCAGTGGTCAGTGCTGTGTCAGTGCTGTTTCAGTGGTCAGTGCTGTGTCAGTGCTGTTTCAGTGGTCAGTGCTGAGTGCTGTTTCAGTGGTCAGTGCTGTGTCAGTGCTGTTTCAGTGGTCAGTGCTGTGTCAGTGCTGTTTCAGTGGTCAGTGCTGTTTCAGTGCTGTTTCAGTGGTCAGTGCTGTTTCAGTGGTCAGTGCTGTGTCAGTGCTGTTTCAGTGGTCAGTGCTGAGTGCTGTTTCAGTGGTCAGTGCTGTGTCAGTGCTGTTTCAGTGGTCAGTGCTGTTTCAGTGCTGTTTCAGTGGTCAGTGCTGTTTCAGTGCTGTTTCAGTGGTCAGTGCTGTTTCAGTGCTGTTTCAGTGGTCAGTGCTGTTTCAGTGGTCAGTGCTGTGTCAGTGCTGTTTCAGTGGTCAGTGCTGTGTCAGTGCTGTTTCAGTGGTCAGTGCTGTTTCAGTGGTCAGTGCTGTGTCAGTGCTGTTTCAGTGGTCAGTGCTGAGTGCTGTTTCAGTGGTCAGTGCTGTGTCAGTGCTGTTTCAGTGGTCAGTGCTGTGTCAGTGCTGTTTCAGTGGTCAGTGCTGTTTCAGTGCTGTTTCAGTGCTGTTTCAGTGGTCAGTGCTGTTTCAGTGGTCAGTGCTGTGTCAGTGCTGTTTCAGTGGTCAGTGCTGAGTGCTGTTTCAGTGGTCAGTGCTGTGTCAGTGCTGTTTCAGTGGTCAGTGCTGTTTCAGTGCTGTTTCAGTGGTCAGTGCTGTTTCAGTGCTGTTTCAGTGGTCAGTGCTGTTTCAGTGGTCAGTGCTGTTTCAGTGGTCAGTGCTGTGTCAGTGCTGTTTCAGTGGTCAGTGCTGTGTCAGTGCTGTTTCAGTGGTCAGTGCTGAGTGCTGTTTCAGTGGTCAGTACTGTGTCAGTGCTGTTTCAGTGGTCAGTGCTGTTTCAGTGCTGTTTCAGTGGTCAGTGCTGTGTCAGTGCTGTTTCAGTGGTCAGTGCTGTTTCAGTGGTCAGTGCTGAGTGCTGTTTCAGTGGTCAGTGCTGTGTCAGTGCTGTTTCAGTTGTCAGTGCTGTGTCAGTGCTGTTTCAGTGGTCAGTGCTGTTTCAGTGGTCAGTGTTGTGTCAGTGCTGTTTCAGTGGTCAGTGCTGTTTCAGTGGTCAGTGTTGTGTCAGTGCTGTTTCAGTGGTCAGTGCTGTTTCAGTGGTCAGTGCTGTGTCAGGTTTGGATGAGAGGTGCCAGTGTCCTGTGCAGTGCTGCCATTGTGGCCTTTTCTTTCCACCCTCAACACAAAGGCTCTGATTCAGACTTGAGATCCATGCAGATGAAAGTGCCCCTGAGGAGAGCACATTCAGAGACGGGCTGCTTCAGCTGCTATTAGGGAAATGCACACTTAGGGTGGAGTCAGATTGGCTTTGTTTTGCTCAAAATGAGGGTGTATCTTGTTATTTTCCAACAGAGGCGTATTCTGATGAGCCTTTAAGTCTGTTTTCTCTCCACAACCCTTCCTCGCAGGAAAAGGTTGAGTAAGCTGTACGCCCACAGCGGCCATCATGTTTAACAGCAACAAGACAGGCAAAGTCCAGTGAAAATAAACATGAAAAACTGAGTTTCTATTAGATATATATTGAAATTTACATTTCAACCAATTCAGCTCATTTGGTAACCCTGCATAATTAGTCTATCAATGAAATGTAGAACATATACTTTCTTTAAACAGCATAATAGCCTCTTCTCTCTGTGGTGTGAAACTCAGGCACAGACTGCAGGACAGATTGATTAATGAAGGTTTGTCTCATCCAGAGTGATAAATGAATTTGGCTTTCCTAATGTGCTCATTGGTCAAATGTTCATGCACACATAATGTTCCCTGTCATCTGGTGATCTATCAGAACAAACCGCCACATACCCTGTGATTACTGCGCATTCCTAATGTTCCTGAATCAGTGGTAAAGTCTCTGAAAACAGTAACTAGGTAACTAGCGAACAGGAGCAGGACCTTACTGTAACACACTGTACTCTAACACTGTCATTTGAAAGGGGAGATTGGCATGACAATTCAGAGAAATGGGTTAAATGGCAGTGAGCTACAGTGCACAGAACTCTGACATGGCTGACACAGGACTGCTCTGCCATCTGGGGACCCCCCCGCCCCTCTCTGTTGCAGTAGAGACCTTTTTCCTTTATATTTTTACACAGCAAGCTGGTTTAAATCTACGAGGCCAGAACTACCACTAACAAACTTTTGGCCGAGAAGCAAAGCCTGACAGGACCGTCACAGTTTCACCGTCTGCATGTCCAGGTCCTCGCGAACGCAGCACTCAGACATGGAGAGCATTGATTAGGGCTCGGTTAGATTTGGCTGAGCCACGTCTCTCATCGCTCATCCTGTGCTTTGTGCTGCTTGTGTTTGCATGGTTTGCATGGTTTCAGCATCACGGCCCTGAAACAGCAGCAGGTGGTGAGGTGGCCGCACGGGAAGCTAAGCACACTGCAGTGGCTGTGTCACACGCAGCACCCGCCAACGACACAGCGCACTCCCAAACCCTGCGTCTCCGGGGGAAACGGGACAGAGCCGACACAGCGCACTCCCAAACACTGCGTCTCCGGGGGAAACGGGACAGAGCCGACGACACAGCGCACTCCCAAACACTGCGTCTCCGGGGGATACGGGACAGAGCCGACACAGCGAACTCCCAAACACTGCGTCTCCGGGGGAAACAGGACAGGGCCGACCACACAGCGCACTCCCAAACACTGCGTCTCCGGGGGATACGGGACAGAGCCGACACAGCGCACTCCCAAACACTGCGTCTCCGGGGGAAACGGGACAGAGCCGACGACACAGTGCACTCCCAAACACTGCGTCTCCGGGGGAAACGGGACAGAGCCGACCACACAGCGCACTCCCAAACACTGCGTCTCCGGGGGATACGGGACAGAGCCGACACAGCGCACTCCCAAACACTGCGTCTCCGGGGGAAACGGGACAGGGCCGACGACACAGCGCACTCCCAAACCCTGCGTCTCCGGGGGATACGGGACAGGGCCGACCACACAGCGCACTCCCAAACACTGCGTCTCCGGGGGAAACGGGACAGAGCCGACCACACAGCGCACTCCCAAACACTGCGTCTCCGGGGGATACGGGACAGAGCTGGCATTTAAACCATGGAAGCCTGATGAGAAAAACTGAAGTGACTGCAACAAAGCGTGCTTTAATGAGAACAATGGAAATAGGAATGTCTCTACTGATAACTTCCAGGGTGCAATTAATACAAAGTTAAGCCAGACTAATCAAATTAAAAATATTCTAAAACATTTCCAAATGGCTGGAATGAGTTATGAGGCTGCAAAACCATATTTGTTTGGAGGTTAATTGAATGGGATTTTTGCAGACTGTGCAGAAACTGAGCAAACACACTAATAAACACTCAAATGAGAAAAAATTAATCAACCGCACTGTAAATGTTATGTATACAGTTTAAATCTATGTCAGTCATGCATATTGAGTATAAAGTTAATGTGCCTACAATGCTTCCTGCGGCCTGACTCTGCGTACCTCCATCCGGTTTTTATGATCACTTTAAGCACTGTGTTACAGCTGTTTTCTTATATCTTTATATACAGTGTTTTTCAACTTGATGTTTCATTACTAATTAAAGCTCTTGAAAAAGTACAGAGAAGGGCAACTAAACTGGTTCTAGGTATGAAACATATACAGCATGTTATAAAGAGAAACATTAGCTGAGAGTTCATTTCTTTAATTTCAGCAAAAGGAGTTACAGGTAGGATTGGAGGTCTTGCTGGTCTGTGCTCTGATTTTACTAAATTTTTCTTGCCTTAATGGCCTTCTAAGTCACTGTACAAGCATAGAACTGTGCAAGAATAGCTGCATTAAAATGCTTCAAATACATTAATGCATCCACGCATTCAAATATAGGAACACAGCATCTACTCATCACCGGCTAAAGACAGAGTTTCTTTAATTATATTAGTTATGGTAAAAAAATATGTCATTAACATCTGCAGCACCTTCGGCCAATTTCACGTTCAGTAAAAGGTTGGACTGTAGCATAGAAATGGAGTGTTTTCTTTGAATCCATGGTAACCCATCTGTTTAATTTCCTTTAATCTGAGAATAAGAGCTGCTCCACGTACGTCCTTTCTGTACAGACTGTTAGTTTGAGTCAGAAAAGCGAAGGCGCTCAGACGGCCTCTCTGCTGTAGAGGCCTCTCCTGCCCCCTGCTGGGCAGACCGCTGTTTTCATGTCCTCTCTTTGAGACTCTTTGAGCTCTGACACCAGCTCCGCAGAACACAAATTCTTCCTCAGCAGCATTCCTCTGACATCACACATGCCACTGTCACATGAATATGTCAGGTCTGAAGGCCACATTTTCAAACAGTGACATTTCTCAAAGTTTCTCTTGGGCGTCATTATTGGAAACCTCTACTCAGCCTCTGCTGTTGTGTGGAACAATGGTTTGCTGCCAATTTTCAAGGCATCAGAAAAATTCAGAAAACGCAATCCTCCAACATGTAAATGCAAATCTACTTACATAAAGAGCTACATCAAGAAGAAATGCCTGCATTGAGCTAGTGGCATTGCTGATGTGAAGTCATGTTAGAATATGAGAATATATAAATTCCTTGGGTATGCTGTAAATAGAATAATTTCAAGGAAAAGAAGGACCAAGGCTGATGATACAGAGACAGTGGAGAGGACTGTGATGACTGTAGTTCACAGATTTTTTCTCATTTACTCGGTAAAGTGCCACTGAGTGCCATAATGGTCTGCCTGATATCTCTCAGTCTCTCAGCCTCTCTCTCTGCACCAGTGCGATGATCACTGCTTCAGACACTTCCTTTCTGAGAGAGAGAGTCAGACAGTCAGAGAGAGACAGAGAGATAGAGAGAGACAGAGGGAGACAGAGAGAGAGATAGAGAGACAGAGAGAGAGTTGGAGAGTCAGAGAGTCAGAGAGTCAGAGAGAGGGACAGACAGAGAGAGAGGGAGCCTGCACGCTAGCATTAATGGCCAAACATAAGGAACAGCCAGCCACGCATTCTACCATCACTGCTGCTCCTCTTACAGGTGAAGTATTACATTTCAATCTGAAGAAAGATTCCATCTGCTCAGGTATGTCCACTCAGCCTTTACGTACATTGGATGATAGCTTTTAAGGAGCTGATCCATTCTCCTGCTGTTTCTATGGTTACTGCAGCACACTGCCTGCATTGAAGGGATCATATTCCCTCTAATGTGTTTTCATCATAATGTAGAATTTATAAAGCGTCATTTGTTCAGCTCAACTAATTTTCATGGCGAAATAAATCTTAGGTGCGGAAGTGTGGAGATCCCCCAGGACAGCGGTGTGGATCTTACAGCAGCGAGAGGAAGCTGAGAGCACCATCTGTGATATATAAACAATGAGGAGGCTCTTCTGAGACTGCAGGATATTACAGGCCTGCAGTCTCCGCTGTGGAGCACAGAGCATCCTCACACACTCCCCTCACATCCTCACACACTCCAGCGCTCACTGCAGCCCGCCCCTCACACCCACGGTGTTCAAAGGGTCACCTGCCTGTGACCACGCCCTGCCGACCACGCCCTGACAACCATCCACACACCATACCCACCAACACAGCCCAAAAAAAGCCTTCACTCCAGCCACACCCTCACCACACTCACAGCCACACCCACGACCACGCCCACAAGGTGAGCGGGCTGACGGGTGAGCTGATCACATAACTCTTAGATTCTGCTGTTGTGCGGCCATCAGAGGCCATTCAGTGACTAATGGAGAGAAATAGGGGATAATGAGGATATTAATTAATCGGCACTAATTTCCCTTTGTCTCCCATTTGTTTTCACCATGACTGGCAGGCTTTCAGACTCAAATTAATTTCACAAATTAAAAAGTGGTTGAGAGAGCACTGTCAGGACGCAAAGGCCAGGGGTGGGGGCATATGGCATGTGTCCTCAGTACTGGGGGGGCAGGGGTCCTTACCGTGCTGTTTTGGGGGCATATCTGAGGTCATTACTGTACTGTTGGGGACAGGATGTGAGGTCATTAATGTACTGTTGGGGGCAGGATGTGGGGTCATTACTGTACTGTTGGGGGGAGGACGTGAAGTCATTACTGTACTGTTGGGGGGCTGCTGCACAGGGGTGGAGTGGGGGTGTTGCCTCACAGAGGTCACAGGTCACAGATGGGCTCAGGCCTCATTTCAGAGTCAGAGTGCTAATTCAGCGACTCTTCAGCCGTGAAAGGAAATTATAGACTGCCAGTCAGTGGGAATTGAATCTCTCATCCATCAGTGAGCATGTATAGGAGTGTTTAAAATGTCATTTAGCTGAAGGGGGAGGATCGCTGTACATTCAGGCAGCAGTCTTACCAAACGCTTCCCTGCAAAGATACGATGTCTCACGCCTGGAGGATTTAAGCCACTTCCTGCAGTGGATTGTGGGTAATGGAAGGAGAGGCTGCTGGAGAGCTCTTCAGGTGATACTTTCAGGATGAAGTCAGAGGGACACTGTGGGGAGTTCAGCCATTTCAGTCTTGGCTGTGGGAAGGAACTTCTGATTCTCTCTCGCCTCATCCTGCACACAGGACATCACTGCCCACAGATCTCTGCTCCAATCACTTCTGAACTGAAACGTCTGTAATTCCCAGCACCCACACCTATTCTCATTGTCCAGCATACAGACACATACATATTCACACACGCACATACACACCCATGCACACACACACACACACACACATGCACGCACACACTCACCCATGCACACACACACACTGAACCTGAGTGCAGGTCCTGTGAATGCCTTCGTGAGTTTACTGCAGCGATGACCAACATTAGACATTATGTTTAAACTCAAGTTCCTGATAGCTTTGCTGCTGCACAGATAACCCCCAGTCCCTGCCTGCACCACCCCTCCCATTTTCACAGCACCTCTCTTTTCAGCTGCAGTTCCACCTTTTATTTCATTTTTCCATCCATCTTGTGTACTCCCATTAGAGAGCAGCAGCAGCAATACAACCATGTGGAGGTGAAACTGCATTCTGTCCCTGTGCTGCTCTCCTGCAAAGCACCACAGCAACAAGACTCAAACAGGACAAAGACTGACACATGCTCCTATGAGTGAGGACAGAGAGAGACAGAGACAGAGAGACAGAGATGGAGAGAGAGAGAGAGAAACAGAGAGACATCCCATCATATTGTGTGAAGAGAGTGATTGCCACTAGAGGCAGCCAGACATACCCTGTGCACATAACACTTCCAATTAAAGATCTTGTCAGGGGTAACGTGTTGAAGGAATATCTATGAGTTGTTATGAATTCATTAAAATGAGACATCAAGTCAAGCTGCATGTCTGTCTCACTCCCGCAGACTGATGGTCTATCTATCTGTATGCTAATACTGGACATGCTGGTGAAATGAACAGACACCCACAATCGCCGAGATACCATCTCACAGCAGATACCTGCTGAAGTTTCATGTCTTTCCCTCTTTATCGGGACACAGAAATGGAATGAGCTGAAATAGCTTATTATTCTAATATTAGATTGCAAGAAAACTAATGGATTTCTTTGATCGTGTCTTTAATGGCTTAAAACATTAGGAATTAAAATAACATAAAGGCAGATTTTTCTCCTGTCTGAGCAGCCTGAGTACTTGGTGTGAAAAGGGGAAGATTCTTTCACTGTGGTGTGGATATGCGCAGATGGTGCAGTGAGGTGTGGATATGCGCAGATGGTGCAGTGAGGTGTAAATATGCACAGATGGTGCAGTGTGGTGTGGATATGCGCAGATGGTGCAGTGTGGTGTGGATATGCGCAGATGGTGCAGTGTGGTGTAGATATGTGAACCTCAGAAACATGTACACACTGAAAACTCCCTGTACTACAAGTACAGTGATGGCCAAGTGCTCATTGTCTGTAGGTACGCAGAGAAAATGCACTATTTCAGGTTTGAGATTGGGTACAAGTGCATGTAGCGCCCCAGGTGTCTCACACCTGCAGCTCTCCTGTTCACCTGGAAGCCCTTTCCCATGACAGGTGCAAACCCAATTCCACCGGATCATGAGGAAGAAGTGGAGCACTGAGCCCACAGGTTTCTGTGATGGGTGGGAGAGTTACCTCTCACAGCTACAGCACTGCCTGATGAGAAACAGCTGAAAGAAATTTGCTTTTAGTATGAAGTTCCAAGTGTTCTGTAGCTGAGGGAAGCATCTTCCACTCACGTCTGGCTCTGCTGGTCCTTCCCCACAGCCTGCGCTGGGAGATCTACCTCAGTGCGGCCATGGTGTCCCGCCCTTTCACACAGCAACACACATACAGGAAAAGGGCAGAAGCACCTGATACAGCCAGGAGGGTGCAACGTTGCAACCCCTCACTGGAACAAATGAAGCAAGGAAAGTTCAATGCTCAGACATTTCCCCTGAGGAACTGATATAGCCAAGGAGGTGCGACACTGAGAAGCTTCCTGACAGACAGGTGCAAAGGCGAAATGTTTCCCTTCTCAACTGTCTGTTTCATTTCTCAGTTTCCATGAGATGTTCCTCGTGGCAGAGACCGCGTGCTCTGATGGACAGTGGACAGATGGACAGACAGACAGACGGACGGACAGTCAGACACAGGGACGGAGTCACTCACTGCTCTTCTCACTCCGCGTCTTCACGGCTTCCTGGCCTGGCAGACACGGACACGGCCCCTCACACCTCACAGTGATGCTCTTCCCCGAGGTGCATGCCTGGAACTCCAGCTTACACTGCAGAAAAACAGAGAGCATCATGGGAAGTGAGCTGGCTCACCAACACTGCAGAAAGGCAGAGAGCACTGTGGGTAATGAGCTGGCTCACCAACACTGCAGAAAGACAGAGAGCACTGTGGGTAATGAGGTTGCTCTTCATCTGAAAGATGATCAGTGCTACTGCTTTCTCAATCTACACACTGAATATTGAAATATGCTTAAACCCATTGCTTCAGCAGTGAGTTTTGCTTCATCACTGGGTGGCTAAGGATAACACAGGTGTAGAATAAACCCTCTTTTTTCAAATTTGAAAATAACCAGCATCCACATGTGATCTTACTTTGTTGTGAGTTAACATACTCAGTTATTGGCTAGCTTCTACAGCTGGATTGCAGTGGCCATGGCCACAGTTCCTTTAGCAGCTTTATATGTGTTTAAAGGAGAGCCTGAATGATCCATGAGCCCCACATCTTTGCTGTTGTCTGGTTTTCTTCTGAAGCTCCTACATCCTTACATGCTGCTGCACTGATATCCCTTTTATTAAGAGACTGATTATGATATCAGTCCTCACAGGATAACTGAAACCACCATACATTGTAAGCTGGCAAAAGGCAAAACAGTTTAACACAACCCTTGAGTATTATTGAAAAAAATGATGTTTTTGTATGCCTTTCCTTCTTTTAACAGAATATAATGGAACAGCATTTTACCCAATGCAGAGTGCAGGCAGTGGGGGCAAACCCCCCGCCCCCCAGCTCATTTTGACACAGCTTCCATTTTAAATTCATCACTTCCACAGCGACGCTTCTTAGATAGCCACATTAATATCCCCTAATTAAATTTGCTGACAAAGGCACAGCGGCTCCACTCTACACATATTGAATTACCCGTCCAGGAAAACCTATAAAATATCTGCCACAAACCCAATTTGCTGACTGTACCATATGGGTAAAACAAAATCTACAACAACCCTGAAAATATACCACAATCTATACAGCTTGTGTACTTCAATTTCTTGAGGGGGAAAAAATCCCTTTTAAAGTTCAGTGATGCCAGTAGCACTTAACATTCTCAGTGCTCCTGTACATAATAATTTGAATCCAGCAAAAGCAAGCCATAAATGTAATCGACATTGAAATTTAGGACTTAACCACTTGAGGCAAATCAAATTACACAGAATATATAAAACAATAAACCAGGGAGAGTTCCATGGGTATGGCTGAGCGGTCAAGGACCCTGGTGTGGAAGAAACAGCAAGAAAACCCCCAAACACCCAGCTCTGAGCCACACTGACACCCCCAAACACACTGAGCTCTGAGCCCCACTGAGACCCCCAAACACACCCGGCTCTGAGCTGCACTGACACCCCCAAACACACTGAGCTCTGAGCCACACTGACACCCCCAAACACACCCGGCTCTGAGCTGCACTGACACCCCCAAACACACTGAGCTCTGAGCCACACTGACACCCCCAAACACACCCGGCTCTGAGCTGCACTGACACCCCCAAACACACTGAGCTCTGAGCCACACTGACACCCCCAAACACACCCGGCTCTGAGCTGCACTGACACCCCCAAACACACTCAGCTCTGAGAGGCAATGCTACTTGCAGGAGCTGAAATTCAGCATCTCACAGGTGTGAACTGCAAAGACAGCTGTTAGATTTGGGGTGTTCCAGGGTGTGCCTGCAGTGACCCTCACAGCCTGTCTGTCATTCGCCTGATGTTGAGGAGGTGTACGCGGATGATGTCACAGTGCTCACAAGGCATTTGTTGTCCTTTCCTTCCACAGTGTCATCAGCAGGTGACTCACCCAGATGCCTTTAAAACACTACAGAGTACTGCACTGAAAAGCTGATCTACAAAGGGCATGGCAGCTGGAAGTGACCTTAAACAAGACAAAGGAATGGAACAAGCTATTCATTTATTATACATGCATGTGACAAAAAATCCAAATAATCTAAACCAACATTAGCCAATCAAATGCCAGCCCTCTCCTCTAAACACATCCATGTGTGCAGCATTCACCCCTGCTGGACGTGGGTTTGAGATGAAGTCTGTTTTGTGTCATGGCTGGCTGACCATGGAGCAGAGTGTTCAGAGGGAGTTCCCATGTCCTCAGCTCTTCCCCTGGGCTCACACACGCCTTAGGGTGCCCTCACATGGGGGGCTCTCCTGCCCTCTGGTTTCAGGGTGCCCTCACATGGGGGGCTCTCCTGCCCTCTGGTTTCAGGGTGCCCTCACATGGGGGGCTCTCCTGCCCTCTGGTTTCAGGGTGCCCTCACATGGGGGGCTCTCCTGCCCTCTGGTTTCAGGGTGCCCTCACATGGGGGGCTCCCCTGCCCTCTGGTTTCAGGGTGCCCTCACATGGGGGGCTCTCCTGCCCTCTGGTTTCAGGGTGCCCTCACATGGGGGGCTCCCCTGCCCTCTGGTTTCAGGGTGCCCTCACATGGGGGGCTCTCCTGCCCTCTGGTTTCAGGGTGCCCTCACATGGGGGGCTCTCCTGCCCTCTGGTTTCAGGGTGCCCTCACATGGGGGGCTCTCCTGCCCTCTGGTTTCAGGGTGCCCTCACATGGGGGGCTCTCCTGCCCTCTGGTTTCAGGGTGCCCTCACATGGGGGGCTCTCCTGCCCTCTGGTTTCAGGGTGCCCTCACGGGAGGTGCTTGTGCTGCTCTAGAATTCTGGCCCATTCTGTGCAAAGCAATGCCAGGATGTCAGAGCTTACAGCCAATGAGATGAGAGGAGAGGGATTCGTCGTCCAGCCAGAGCGCAGTGGTTTCTGAGGCGGGCTGCAGGGTATTGGCCGTGCGCGGTGTCTGTCCCGCCATGAAGGACAGCGCCGGCGGAAAACGCAGCGCGGTTCTGATAACAATCGCACCGTGGAGTGCTG
>NC_050598.1:33164051-33176551 GCF_013368585.1 Megalops cyprinoides | reverse complement strand
CAATCAAGTCTCACACCACCAGACTAACCAACAGCTTCTTCCCCATGGGCCATACGGACTGCTAACAAACACTGACACCCCCCCACCACCCCCCCACCCTCTACCTCAATACAACTGTGCAATTCCACTGTGCACTTTAAGTAGTTTTTAAAAGGCCATATTATTGCACAAGTTTTTCTTTATATTTCTCTTTATTTAAAATGTGTCTTCTTTTTAAATTTGTATTTTATTGTATTTATTGTATATTATTTCTATACCCAATGTCGTGTGCCTTATTTGTATTGTGTTAATATAAACGTCCCACAGTGCACTGTTGTTGCAGACCACCCGCAATTTCGTTGTACCCCCACCATGCAATGACAATAAAGTCTATTCTATTCTATTTTATTCTACACACACACTCACCTTGGATGAGTATGTGTGCCCATCTGAACCACACACTGGGCTGGGGTGGATCACTGGACAGGGTCGGCATTTCCCATGGTGCACTGGGCCCATCCAGTGCTTATGTGGCACACCACCTCTCCTGGGCTTCACACTGCAAACAAGACAAAGCAAGTGAGAGAGAGAGAGAGAGCAAGAGAAAATGAGAAAGGCAGACAGAGAGAGAGAGAGAGAGAGAGCAAGAGAAAATGAGAAAGGCAGACAGAGAGAGAGAGAGAGAGAGAGAAAGAGGGAGAGAAAAGAAGAGAGTGAAGAACAGAGGGAAAGATAGAGGGCGAGACTGAGGGAAGACAGCAAAGGAGACGCAAATGTCAGCTGCAGTTGTCATTTCCCTCCCTGATTGGACAGTGCCCTCATATGATGTCATTCAGAATAACCCCGCCCTCCACCGTCACCCCCACCCCTGAATCTTCCCTCCGTCACTGCTGTGCTGGCCCAGCTACAGCCGCAGCCCCAGGGGACCCAGGACAGGGCCGAGGGGCACATCCTGCAGCCCCCAAACAGCACAATTTATTCAGTACTTACGTTATGATTATGAAGGATTATTGTGATTGTATTCTTTTGTTTCTTGATTAGATTTGGGTGATAATTTGCTGGTTATCATTTCTACTTATCTCGGTGGTAAATTATGTAATTTATTTGTGAAAAGCTGCTCAAATAAATAATAAACAGAAATAACATCTATATTATTATATATCACCCTGCCGTGGCAAAACAGAAAGCTGACTCCAGAGAGAGGCAGCACGTGAAGCAGCACCAAACCAAAATGCGTGCCAGTGAAACTGCATTTATACAATTTACCTTTTACTTTCACTGGTAACAGCATGCAGATTCTATGTTATGCAGCTAATGAAATTATGAAATATTGACAATGAAGTAAGCAGACAGCAGTTGATGTGGATGACATGTTAATTTTACTCACTACCAACTAGGAGTGTTTGTCCTTGACTGGGAGCCAGTTATATCAGGACGTGTTCTGGCTCTGTTCTTGCTGTGCAGACAGAAAGGCTGACATCTTTTCTGCAATCTCATCCTTAGTGAAGCTGAATGTGTAATGTTGGGCGGGTTTGATCACACATGCACTAACAGAGGTTAGAAAAGACACACGTCTGAAGCTGGAATTTCCTCTGAGCTGCTCCATGTTCTCATCCCTATGAGCTCTTTCCAATATTCATACTTTCTAAAGAGGGAAATCCTTCATCCATCATTTGTGCTTCATTTATAGATCATGAATACATAATTTATACACATTTACTTGGTGTGAGCGAGGAATTCTCTCACAGGTTTCCGATATTGCCTCTAACTCCATTTAAAAAGGGCAGACTGCCTGAGGAAATGAGCAGACAGGTGAGCATCACAGGTGAGTGCGCTCCGCAGGTAGGCGGGGGGTCATTAGGACCCGCAGGGGCTGTGATGGAGGAGGGGTGAGGAGGCTCCCGAGTCCCAGCGAAAGAGCAGGTGATTTATTACACAAGACGTTTGACCTTTGAAGCCCTTTGAAATGCCTCCATATTGATGAGGTGCTGCTCTCCATATCCATCACTGAGTGTATGAGGTAACTTCTATGTTCCAGAAAACCAGGAAAACCCTGGCAAGAATAAAGTGATATACACTGTGTATATAATCCATTTCTTTTTTATATAAAAAAGAAAAAGAATCCATTGCTCTAAACTTTTCACAAAAATGATTCACATCTTCAAGGGTGAAAACATAAGAGGAAAGACACTCAGACCCAGCATACAGGATAATAACTCAGCAATGATATGAACAAGAAAATCAATAACGCATAAACAAAAGAAAAGGGCAAACAGGAGCCGTGTGTCACATGGCACAGCGAGAGACGGCGGCAGAGGCCTGGAGCAGGGAGTCTGCGGACTGACCACGGGCTGATGGGATGCTAAAGGATCTGCCATTTCTGCCACAGGAGGCGCGGACTGGATCAGAGGAAAAGACAACAGAAATCGCAGCTGAATTTGCAAATGTTAATGATGTCATTTAGAACGTTATTATAGTGTTTCCACAGGCCCACCGTCAGCCCAGTGAGAACACGGTCAGCACGGCCAGTGCTAGATGTGGTAGAGGCATTTACAGCTACCTTTCACAGTCTATAAGGGGTAAAAATGTTTTTTATGAAGATACTGTGTCTGTCTGATCAGAAGAGACGAGTGCAGTGTTCATAAATGAAAATGGAATCGATGAGGGGCTCTGACTGAAAAAAGACTTTCTACTTGTGAATCATCTGTGGTAATTTTCACTTAATAATTAGAAATCTAACAGCATGTAGGTGGTAAATAGGAGATAAATTCTCATTGTAGTCATTGATATACCCACTTAAATCAGGTGTGAACAACGGCAACCTGTACATATTCATGTCAGAAGTTAACACACCTATTAAACTTAAACCTATTAAATTCTTAAATAAGAGAAATGCGAGAAGCGTGTTTTTATCCCTTGATTGTTTTAAAAAAAGACATTTACTATCTATATTACCTGTGTACTCACTATGATTAAGAGTAAGTCGTGCTTGAATATTTCTACATTAATGAACTCTTCCTGTGCAGTAAGAACAGATAAAGCACAAATGACCATAATCACAGAGGCTTCACATGCTGGCAGGCTCTGAAGCGCTAATATGCGGCAATGAAAGGGTTAACAAACGGTGTCCCCGGTTTCCTGTGATATGTGGACACATCTCCATGGCGACACCATTCCAGCCTCCCCAGTGAGCAGACACCATGTGTTTGTCTTTATTGGTGTGAAGTTATAATAACTCCCAGCTCTCAAGACTGCCCACAGAAGCCCATTACAGCTCCTCCCCAATGTCTGTGGCAAACGGCTTCAGACTCAAACAACACCATGGCACAATCGAAAACAATCAGCTTCAAGCCATGGCTTTCTAAGAGCTTCTATGTTGGTGAAGGTTTATTAAGCCTGCAGGTCCTCTCTAACCAATCAATTGCCATGTCATCTCATCATCAAGCCTGAAACCAGTATTATGGATCGGGACTCGTTTCTTATTAATCATGTTGGTGTTTCTCGTGAGCAATGCCCCATTCGCTCTGCTGGAACAGTTGGGGAGCCTTTGGTATAATACACAAAGCAACACAGCAGCTCCATAGACTCTCTGATCACTGTCATGTAATTAACACATGAGGTGCAAGACAGTCCCTGGAAGAGCATTGTGATGTCACCTCCGCAGGCGGCACTGTGATGTCACCTCTGCAGGCGGCACTGTGATGTCACCTCCGCAGGCGGCACTGTGATGTCACCTCCGCAGGCGGCACTGTGATGTCACCTCCGCAGACGACACTGTGATGTCACCCCCTGGGGCAGAATTGTGATGTTACCTCCGCAGGCGGCACTGTGATGTCACCTACTGATAACTCTTGGCTGTCTCCCAAATCACACACTTGTAAGCATACCGTATAGCATGTTGATGCTTTTCAAGTATTCTTGGCCATTGAACACATTCACACCTCGTAGTGTGGATAGTGTGGTATGCACGAGAGTACCCGGATGTCTGACTACAGTCTCCAAAATTGCATCCACATCAGTACAATACTCAGGAAGTGCTTCACATTTCCTATCCCAGAATTCATTGCAAAACAAAAAGGGCAGGGCTTATAACAGAGAAAAACATGAAACATGAAACAATGGCAGATAATTTAAATGGTTTTGTGTAGTCAGTATACAAGAAGCTAGACAGCAAACAACAAATATCACATTCGTCGCAGTATCACATGCACAGGCATAAAATGCCACAGAAGAAGAGAATGGCTCATCTGCCCTTCCCTCACACCTCAGCAAAGTGTCGGGAATGTGACTTTTATGAACCAAGTGAGTTTTGACAGAAAAATTCTGGCTTAAGGTTGCTTTAGAGGGCTCCTGTGTCATTCAGTTGCATTGTGGGATTTTATGTCCACACTCCTCACTACCCATACCCAATACCCATCCAAAGGAGGTGTGTATGGGGTGCCCTCTGACTGACAGCTCTTCACAGCTCACCCCCCAATCCGGCGGCTTCGGTGAGCCCGGATCGCAGGTCAGAGAGAGGGAAAACACAGCCTCTTTCTCCCTCTCTGCGCCCCCACCTCTGCTCTCTCTAATTCACATTCAGATCAGCTTTAATGGCCTGACAAACACAATGTATTGTGTTGCCACAGAAGATAAATAAAAAATTTAAGTCGGGAAGAGGCTGACTCCCTGCTCTCCTGAGCGGGTGAAGATGCAGGCGTCAGAGCCTCCGTTGCTGACAGCTGTTCAGAGGCCACTGCTCCCCTGCACCCTCCCAAATGCCCAGAGGGGTGAGCTCTCACAGCCCCTCTGCCTCTGATAGGACAGCTCTGATACACTAGGGGGCGCTATGGGAAACAATGATCACCGCGCTGCAGGGATGGGGACACCACGTTAACTGAGGCTAGGACTCCCGTGGCTCTCCGCACAGAGCCCCATAACGGGCAGAAGTGGGTGGGGATGAGTGGAGAAGGGAGGGGCCAACCTGAAGCCAGCTGCAATCAGCGGTGTCTAATGATGTTTTCAGTAATTGGATTCATCCATGTATACTTGTTGCCACTCCACAGCTATTATACAATACTTGTTTAGCATAATTAAGAGCAGAAAGACACTGGCCCACTTTCCCCTCCATTCCTCCAGCTCTTTGTACCATACATGAGCAGCACAAACACCGCCTCCATTTATAATATTCTCTGCACTCAAGGAGGGAGAGAGGGAGAGGGGGAGAGGGGGAGAGAGGGAGAGGGAGAGAGGGGGAGAGAGGGGGAGAGGGGGAGAGGGGGAGAGAGGGAGAGGGAGAGAGGGGGAGAGGGGGAGAGGGAGAGAGGGAGAGAGGGAGAGAGGGGGAGAGAGGGGGAGAAGGGGAGAGAGGGAGAGAGAGGGAGAGAGGGAGAGAGGGGGAGAGAGGGGGGAGAAGGGGAGAGAGAGAGAGAGAGAGAGAGAGGGGGGAGAGGGGGAGAGGGGGAGAGAGGGAGAGGGAGAGAGGGGGAGAGAGGGGGAGAGGGGGAGAGGGAGAGAGGGAGAGAGGGGGAGAGAGGGGGAGAGAGAGAGAGAGGGAGAGAGAGAGAGAGAGGGAGAGGGGGAGAGAGGGGAGAGGGAGAGAGGGAGAGAGAGAGAGGAAGGGAGCTATAGAAGGAAACTGAGTTATAAAGGAGAGAAACATCCATTGTTTATGATTGGTTCATTAATGTTAACTTCAAAATTCATATTTGTGTGTTATGTTTAAAATTGAAATGTATCCCTCTGTGTCTCATGTCTGGAAATGTGACATTTTTTCTGTGTTTTATCTGTCACTGTATGCTTTGGCAACAAGAGACCCTGTCATGCCCATAAAGGAGACTGAATCTGAGTTTGGATTTGGATGTGGTGGGGGTGGGGGTGAGGGAGGGGAGGGAGAGGGTGGGGGAGGGTGGGGGTGAGGGTGAGGGAGGGGAGGGGAAGGGTGGGAGAGGGTGGGGGTGAGGGGGGAGGGTGGAGGTGAGGGGGAAGGGTGAGGGAGGGGGGGAGAGGGTGGGGGTGAGGGGGGAGGGTGGAGGTGAGGGGGGGAGGGTGAGGGAGGGGGGGAGAGGGTGGGGGAGGGTGGGAGAGGGTGGGGGTGAGGGGGGAGGGTGAGGGAGGGGGGGAGAGGGTGGGAGAGGGTGGGGGGGGGGACAGCTCGGTGTAGGTTGCACCCTGCTCTGTCTCTGTGCTTTATCAGATTGGAAGTGGCAGGGCTGAATTTAGCTCCTTCCCCTGCAAACGACGGCGGCTGTCACAGCGTGGCGAGAGCAATCAGCCATTCATTAGACACAGCCATCCTGCTCCCCTGCTGAATAACAGAGGGGGGACGCTTCTGCTGCAGGTTAAAGGATTCGGGGAAATTGAATTTGGGGGCAGACACACCCCCGCGCTGCCGCTGCAGAGCTGGCTGCTTTCACTGGCCTCGCACAGGTGACCCGTCAGCGTGACACTCATCTCCACAGCCCCCCGCCTCTCTGTGCCTGCATGCACAGCGCCCCCCTCAGGCCGTGGTGTGTAAACACATCTGCAGGGGCCAGCCCTGGTATTGCGGTGGGGTGAGCAGAGCCCTGCAGCAGCAGGTGTGAGTGTGGCACAGAAACGTCTCGCTGGGCGTGTGTGTGAGAGAGAGAGGCCGGGCCTCCGTGGGAGTAATCTGCAGTAATTCTGCTCTCGCAGGTGCAGAACGCCGCTGTGGAGGGACGAGGAGGTGACACCTCTCACGGGCTGTCAGCTGCCAGGGTCACCTACACACCCAGCTCACCCTTACAGGTGACCCACTGAGGGACTCATACTGACAGGATCTGAATCTGATCTGAATCCTGTGTGCTCAGCCAATCAGAGCCTGCCAAGCACAGGTCAATGTGGGGTGTGAAGACTGTAACAGTGAGATGAGAGCTGACTGGCACTGATCTGCCCCTTACAGGCGAGTTCTGAAACCAACCTCTACACTGTTACAGTATGAGCCAAATGCACAGCAATGCAGGCGAAAAGGCCAGTCTACAGGGCTGCAGGGAGGTGAAAGGGCCAGTCTACAGGGCTGCAGAGAGGTGAAAGGGCCAGTCTGCAGGGCTGCAGAGAGGTGAAAGGGCCAGTCTGCAGGGCTGCAGGGAGGTGAAAGGGCCAGTCTGCAGGGCTGCAGGGAGGTGAAAGGGCCAGTCTGCAGGGCTGTAGTACATGCTGGGCAGGGGAGACAGGTGTGTGAGGAGGCTGACCGCAGACTGGGTGTGTCAGAGCCAGGCTCACGCAGATCCATCCTGGCAGTTTTTCACTGTGTAAACTGTCACACAAAAAGTTCCTGAGACATTTTAAATGATCAAGACTTTCATGTAATGTCTGATCTCAGCCAGTTTACTGAACAAATCAAATCCTGCTGTATGTCAGCTACCTTCAGCATGGTGTCATCTCTGAACTGACACACCTCACTGTGTCCATCCAACCTCTGAACGCTGTCAGCTGCACACCGAACCTGGCAGTGCGTCACCCTCTGCCTCCCTGCCAGCCGCGTCACTCTTCACACCTTCCTGTCGGTTTTGACACACTTTACCATGGTAATGCAAAATCTGCACAACATAACTTCAGTGTCTGAGTTCAGCACCTACTGCACAGGCAGACTGTTTGGCCCTGAGCACAACGCCAATTTTTACACAAAACTGCGTGATAAAACTGCTCCCGTGCTGAAGACAGAGTTGAGCTTCAGGCAGCAGGTGCAGTGAGCAGCCAGGACTCTCACTGACTGCTGTGCGAAAATAATCTTTCCAGGCAGGGAAATTTCCAGAGACGGACATTCATATACATGTGTGGCCTTTGGAACTGCTGCTTTGTTAACGAGGGCTGTATCTGTGGCTGAGCTGTGTGCTGCTCAGATCCTTTACAGCAGTGTGGGATCTGCATCATGTGACCCACAGACACACACTGTCTGCCCCGCCCCCCTCGCTGCTGAGGCCCGCCCCCTACCTGTGCGGCAGCTGCCGGTGGCTGACGCAGATGGCCGTCTGGTAGTCGTGGGTGATGCACACCTTGTGGGCGGGGCAACGCACCTTCAGACAAGGGTCTTTGGTGGCATCCAGACCTGAAGAGACAGGAAGCCATTAGTGAACAGAGGAGGGGGTGCAGTGTCTACTTGTTTGGCACCCAAACGTTTGATTGGGCTGATTTTCTCTTCCTCAAAGCCAGACTGCATTGGTCTGACAGGGGGGACAGCAGTGAGAGAGTAGGAGGAAGAAGGACAGGCACAAAACAGTGTTAACAGAGTTAAAAGACCCTGATAAAACATTTACACTTCATTCAGACAAAGATGAAAAACAAACCCTTTATCAAAGTCCTAAGTGCATTTCCAGCTACACACCACTGTGATGAATTACTGTACTTCCTACAAGCACAAACAGTTTCTCGCAGCACCTCCAGAGACAATGTGGGGAAAAAGAGAGGGGGGGGGAGGGATGAGGGAAAGGGGGAAGAGGGGGAGAGAGAGAGAGAGAGGGAGGGAGAAAAAGAGAGAGAGAGAGAGGGGGAAGAGGGAAAGGGGGAAGAGGGAGAGGGAGGGAGGGAGAAAAAGAGAGAGAGAGAGGGGGGGAAGAGGGAAAGGGGGAAGAGGGAGAGGGAGGGAGGGAGAAAAAGAGAGAGAGAGGGAGGGGGAAGAGGGAAAGGGAGAAGAGGGAGAGGGAGAGCATGAGAGAGGGAGAGAAAGACAGGGAGGGAGAGGGAGAAGGAAACAGAGAAAGACAGAAGAAGAATGAGAGAGAGAGAGAGAGAGAGAGAGAGAAGGGAGTGGGAAAGGGAAAGAGAGAGAGAAAGAAAGATGGTGATAACTGTGTGTAGCTGTCCCTGCAGCCTCAGCTTGGAGCTTTATTACTCCTGAGGTTCTTCTTGTTATTTTGTCAGGAGGTTGTTGTGTAAAAGCTGAAAGGAGTGATTTTGTGCTGCGTGTCTGGGGTCTCCAGTCCTCAGCAAGCAGAGGACCCCCTCCTCTCCTACACACCCCCCCTTCCCCCCCAATCACTCTCCCTCCCACCCCATCCCCCAAAAGCATACCTCTGCACCCCCACCTGCCTCCTCTTACAGAGGGAACAGAAAGAAACAGACAGACCCCTGCCACTGCACAGACCCCATCCACTGCACAGACCCCTGCCACTGCACAGACCCCTGCCACTGCACAGACCCCATCCACTGCACAGACCCCATCCAAAACGCACCAGCGGCCCCAGCGCCCACAGTGGCCGCACCGAAAACGCACCAGTGGCCCCAGCGCCCACAGCGGCCGCACCGAAAACGCACCAGCGGCCCAGCGCCCACAGCGGCCGCACCGAAAACGCACCAGCGGCCCAGCACACTTCACAGCACAGTGCTGTGCCAATCGGACGCCAAACATGAACGACAGGAGGATTCCAGAAACTACAGAGCAAACAAACCGATATGAGCTGATACAGCAGGATGAGGGATGTGGGAATTTGGATGGAGGATGGGGGCGGGGCATGAGTGAAGGGGCGGGGCCGAGAGGGGGTGGATGAGGGAGCAGGGGGAGACACCACGAGGAACAGCATGGAGTGCTGTGCTGCTGTGTTTTAGACCTTTGTCAGCCTTCCATACCGCTGTTGACAACCATGCCCTTAGCTGATGGGTGAGCCCACAGTGCCCTCTCCTGGCAGGGAGGAGTGCTGCTCGTTGCTCATGTGTCCGTTACCGAGTGAAAAATGAGCTGATTGGGCGGATGAATCAGCCGCAGCTCTTTCCCATTCCCACCCCCTGAGGCTGGGAACAGGGGCCAGTCGAGGACAGAAGCAGCCAGAGGCAGAAGCAGCACAGATCACAGCGCACCTGAGATGAGTTCACTTTCATCTGACCCCTTTCACACCAATTTATATTCCTCCCATGGGCGCATGCAGGCAGCTTCTGGGAAACGCCACCTGACAGGGGTTACTGCAGGTCATATTTCAGCTCTCATTCTCCTCACCCACTCACACTCCTCTCATTTACCTCTCCCGGGACATGGCAGCGACAGACTGCCACTCCCAATCACCGCGTGAATCCATGAATGAGTGAATGAATTAATGAAAGCCCTTGGCTCTTCCCTTCCCGATGCCATCCCAGCACAGCTGATCCCAGATCAGATTGAGTGGCCTTGGTGTAAAGAACTTTCAGTTCAAACCTCTGCAGAAATCAAGTTTTACAATGATCTGAGATCAAAGGGAAGCCGTTCTTATTTCACATTCTTTCTCGGAAAAATTAAAGGGAAACTTCAAACGCAGCGAACCACACAAGGCAGCAAAACTAATTAGTGCGCTTTGATAACTTCACAAGACAAAGTCACCAGGCCCTAATTATGGGACTAATAGCTGCTCGTTAAGCCGCACATGCCCTGCGATGTAGGCGGGACCCCAGTGACAAAGCCGACATGCGGTGCTAATGAACTCCAGGGCTGTTAACCCCTCTGCGGCTGTGCAACACAGCTTCCACTCACCCGGGAGACAAGCGTGAGATGCGGGAGAGAGGCAGGAGAGAGATGCAGGAGAGAGATGTGTGTGAGACGTGTGTGTGAGATGCAGGAGAGAGACGTGTGTGAGACACGTGTGTGAGACGCAGGAGAGAGATGCAGGAGAGAGACGTGTGTGTGAGATGCAGGAGAGAGACGTGTGTGAGACGCGTGTGTGAGACGCAGAAGAGAGATGCAGGAGAGAGACGTGTGTGAGACGTGTGTGTGAGACGCAGAAGAGAGATGCAGAAGAGAGACGTGTGTGAGACGCGTGTGTGAGATGCAGGAGAGACACGTGTGTGAGATGCAGGAGAGAGACGTGTGTGAGACGCAGAAGAGAGATGCAGGAGAGAGACGCAGAAGAGAGATACAGGAGAGAGATGTGTGTGAGACGCGTGTGTGAGATGCAGGAGAGAGACGTGTGTGAGACGTGTGTGAGACGTGTGTGTGAGATGCAGGAGAGAGACGCGTGTGTGAGACGCAGAAGAGAGATGCAGGAGAGAGACGTGTGTGTGAGATGCAGGAGAGAGATGTGTGTGAGACGCGTGTGTGAGATGCAGGAGAGAGACGCGTGTGTGAGACGCGTGTGTGAGATGCAGGAGAGAGACGTGTGTGTGAGATGGAGGAGAGAGACGTGTGTGAGACGCGTGTGTGAGATGCAGGAGAGAGACGCAGAAGAGAGATGTAGGAGAGACGCGTGTGTGAGACGCGTACGAGACCTGCCCTCTCAGAACCCCAGCGCACACCCATCTTACAGGCCTTTCATCTATGCACGCTGCACTACAGAAAAAAAAACAAAACAACAAAAATAAAACTCTGTTCTACACAGCACAATAGCACAACGGCACATCAGGGCAGCGTTCTGTACGGGTTCTATCAAATGGAGAAAGACAGAAAAGCAATTACACACAGTTCTATCCATCGGCTCTGACTCGCAGGCTGTATGTATCTTATTTATGTGGGTACGGCCTCTGCCCCCGCGTCAATGGGAGAAGGAATTCATTCGGAGTTTAGAAATGGAGTTTCTGAAGAGCAGGAGCTCCAGCGCTGTGAGGGGAGAGAGGGGGGTACAGAGAAACCCTGTTTATCGCCAGCAGGTATCCGAACACCTGAACATCAAACCTCACAGATTAAAACATCACAGGAACTCAGCCAGCCCGGGGAACTAAACTAACAGATTACCACATCAACCTAATCATTTCCAAACATCGAGTGGATGACCTGGCATTTTTATTTGTGTTTTGTTACTGTGATCAGCTGGACCTGCAGATGCTGTAGCATGACTTGCGTTTGGCAGGGAGCTGAGCTTCCCGTCTGAGGAATGTTTAATATCTGAATAAATCCTTTTACAGTCCCGCGGAGTGCCGTCACCTTCGTGTGCCTCACTGAGGAGAAATCCAATTATTCCTCCTGGTCAAACATGTGATATGAGCTCTGAGCCCCTGCCACACATTCTAACGCTCAGCACACAGCCGAAGCTGTCTGTTAAACACTACAAGCACACAGCCTTTTAAATGATGTCAATTTCCTGCCTCTGATTCAAATCCGTTTGACAGGGAGAGAAAACAGCCCATAATGGCTGCTGCAGCACTCTGGATTGACATGGAAACGAGGACCTGGTGCTCTTCTCTGAAACATGTAAAACAGCCAACATTACTGAACACAGCAGCACAGCAGCACTGAACACAGCAGCACTGAGCAGCACCTACCAGCGCTGCGTTTCTGTCAGACTCCAGACGCTGGCTGAAATCTTTCAGCTCAGGTTTCACAGGTGAATGGGCAGCACATGACTCTATATATAGCAAATATTCCGACATTCATTCTCAGACAATACAAACAGTAACATCATGCTGAGCCGCTCCACCACCATGACCCTCACGCTACATGTGAGTGTATGTGTGTGTGTGTTCACTGTGACATTATTGAGAGAGAAAGAGTGTGTGTGTGTGTGTGCGTGTGTGTGTGTGTGTGTGCGTGCATGTAGGATGTGAGGATGCAGACAGAGGGAGGTCTCAGGTTCGAGCACAGGAAAGCAAACTTTTCTCTGCGCCTCACAGCGGGAGCTTTCTCCACA